>NW_008631692.1:40187-53802 GCF_000691845.1 Merops nubicus
AGAGTGTGAGAAACAGCCCTGCAGATATCAAGATGAGGGGAGGGAGAGGAGGTGCTCCAGGCACTGGAGCAGAGACTCCTCTGGAGGAGACCACATCTGAGCATATATCCAAACTGCAGCCTGGGGAGAACCAGTGCCAGAACAGTTATACTGAAAGACTGAAGCCCATGGAATGGACCCATATTTGAACAGGCAAAAAAAATGTGCAGAGGTGGCACAGAAGACCTCTTAAGGACTGACCCCTATCCCCCATTCCCTCCTCCTGGACAGCTTGGGGGGGTGGGGAGGCAAGGTGTTTTTTTTAATTTGTCCTTGCTTTTACCATCCAATTCTATGTTAATTGGCAATATATCAGATCTATTTTCTCTCAGCTGAGTCTGTTTTTCCCGTGACAGTAACTGGTAAGTGATCTCCCTGTCTTTACCTTGACTCATGAGCTTTTTCATCTTATTTTACCCCTGTCCTGCTGTGGAGGGGGAGTAAGAGAGCCACTGGGTGGGTGTCTGGCATCTGACCAAGATCAACCCACCATGCTTCACTGAAGATTTTCACACGTTTAAGATCCTGCTTCTGAAGACACAGGGAAGAGTCTCAGTTTCAACAGAGCTCAACAGTTTCACACCCAGAGCAGACTTAAGCCCCATCAGGATCAATAAGCTAGATGTTCTTCTGCCTTCTTTTTCTGAGGGCTTGATCTTACAGGCACTCTCAAACACTAGGAGCAGATCAAGGTCTATCGAGAGTGCCACTGTAAGTACCACTTAAAAAATAAAATCTGTCTGCAGGAGGAACCGTTGGTCTCAATTATCCAGCAGTTCAAGCACTGACGTAACATGTGAGAGGCTACAGTTCAATTGTCTTTCAAGAGTATTCCAACTCCTATTGCCAAATGAAGTGCCGTAGCCATCTGACTATGAGCTATGATGAGGTATTTTTCATTTCTGGTGCTGAAACCATATACGACTATCTGTAAGACAGACCCTTCTCCCTGGTACTAGCTTGCTTAAATAGCTCTCTTCTCCCTGCAGTAAATTTTGTGGATGGCACTATCCCAGTGCACTGCATGGGTGGCTATAGATCTAGCCAAGGTTCAGCCTGAAAGGACACACATGCAAGGGTTTGGCATGGCAGTGCTCAGGATACGGCCCTTGCTTCCTTTTTCAGATCTCAGCATGACTGCTTCCTCCACGACTTACATTAGAAAAATAAGCACTCTTGTGAATTTAATGATGTCTTTGCCTTTCATTGACAACAGATTATGCTTGTTAAAGAGTTTTTTGTTTGCTATTGTTTTACATCTAGTTTCCAGCACTAGCTCTTTTTATACACTTCTTTCCACTCAGCTGAGCAAAAAAGCTATAGTAGTAGCTTGAAAAAAAAAAAAACAAAACTGCTTCTTATTCATTTTCTTCCACTGCCTGGGAACCAGATTTATGAAACACTGTGAAACAGATATGAACTATTTTATATTGCAAAATTTTCCCCTTCTCCATCATGGACCCTGAATTTTCTGTTAGCACAGGAAGCAGTGTAAGTCTGTTTATGTGAGCCAGGGCGCTCCTGAAAACAAGATTATAAACCTCAAGTGGATACAGCAAAGAAATATTTATTTTGTTTAAAATAAATGGAGAAACTCTTGGTTTATAACTGGAGTCATATGTTATAAATCAGCTTATTGAATAACATAGCCTTGGAACAATCACTGCTCTGGGACACAGTTTTCTAACACATAGTGAAACTTCCACAAAACCAGCTACAGTTTACGCTGCTAATAATAAACATTAAAAAACTAGAAATGCTATTCCTTCCTTCTTGATGGCCCTTTTTAAACGGCTTTGGGCCTAACCCTTAGGAATTACATAAAACAGACATAAACTAAAAACTATCTTCAAGGCTAAACCGACAGGAATTTCTTTTATGCCCTTTCCTGAACCAGTGCTTTCTTTGCTGTCATTAACATATTATCTTCCATTAGAGGAGCTTATGCTTTTCATGCTGTGAGAACCTAAACCCTAAACAGAAATGCTAAGATGCTACATCTGCAGGATAGGACTGTCCTGTGCTTGTTAATAGTGTAAAGAAAAAAGCTGTACTAAATCTCATTATCATCAGAAGGGCAAAAGAGTCTTACGAATTAAAAATAAAAATAAAAAAAAAAATGGAGGGTCCTCACTGTCAAAACAGGGGCAGTTAGATACCCTGAATTTTCCACTACTCCAGATACGTCAATCAAAGATAACACAATGCAAGAATATCTGAGTGACATTTCAAGCTGCATTCATAAGCAACCTGCCTCATTCAAAGTCAATGAAGAGACAGGACTTACAAGCCCACACTGGAAAGTTATTGAAATGTGACTGACATCTCAAAGGAAAAGTGTCAACGGGATAGCATGACCCTGTGCTGAAACACTGCAAGGTTAATCAAAGTTATGGCAGTCGGGAGCTAAAAAGACCCTACCTTAGATTAAATTCTTGTAGTCACAGCAGTGATTGGGTCACTATCTGCTTCTCACTTCCTCTGCCACTGACATTTGCACCCCGAGTTTGTATCATTTGTCCACTCTTCTTTAGGTTTCATTTTAGAAAGATACTGGTGGACGTCACCTGAGAGAAGGTTTCATACATCTAAGCATTAATAGGTCTCCCTTTTCCTTCCTGTGGGACTCACTCTGCTGTTAACATATGATCTAAGATAGTAAATATACCACTGGGAGATTAACAGAAAGCACTACAAATTGTAGAATTATTGCTCAAAAAGGAGTAGGTAAAGTCTGAGTTAAGGGATCAGTGGAAGTCCTCTGAGCTTCCATGGAGCAATAAAGGGCAAATGCTCAGACTGTTTCTTAGAGTTTCCTATCTCCCTAAATCCAGAGAGTTCCTGACAATTCGTTATATAAGAGTAGCACATCAGGAAATATATTACATGGACATATCTACTCTCACCACTCCACCGACCCACTAATTTTGTAGCTCTATAAAGACAATTTATTTTTTCCCATTAATTTGTGTAAAATACATCAGTAACTATCATTTTTATTCATTGCTATTATGGTAAAAATGTAGACTAGAACTATCCATTTAGCCTAAGCACACTCTGCAAAGTAACAAAGCTAGTAATAGAGATAAATTAAAGAATACAGTATACAGTCAATGCAATAGTTATGTTCATATGCGCAGGGTTACAAAATGCAATCCTTAAGTAATTTAAGCAAGCATGACATACTTTTATATAATTAAAAGGGAAAAAAAAAAAAAAAAACCTTGAGTTTATTTTCTTCCTGGATGGCATATTTTTGCTTTCTTGAGGTTCCTTCACATGTTTCTTGTTTTCTTATTCTGTCAGCCTATAGCAATATCTCACAGATACAAGTAGCACCTTCTTGACACTGCATATCATTAGCTAAAATGCTGGTGGCCCTATTTTGTTGGTTTCGTTCCCTGCTCCTCCTCCTCCTTTTCTAGAAGGCAAACAGTCTAGAAAGTAAATATGCTTCTTTCCTGGACCCTAAGGACCTACAAACCTTTTTCCTTCCACAGACTCACTGTCTCATCTCTAAATCACTGTCTGCACTGAATGTCACACAACATTTCCATTACGGAATCAGTCCTCCAGCCAATTATTTAATTAAAGGAAGACTTACTAAATAATACCCCTTTCTCCTCCAGTAAAAAAGATGAGCGCGATATGATAGCAAAATATTTATTTCTTTATTATTAATTATTTTTTAAACCAATGATGGGGAAACTTCAGATAGAAGAAAGATCACCTTGGGAATATATTATATCAAACATGACCAGCAAGGACTTCTCGTTTAGGAAGAATAATGGCTTAATGTTTAATTAATCCCATCCATTTCTGCATTTATGGAAAGCTGGAGAAGAAAAGTCTGCTTTATAATGTGGAAAATTAAATATTAAAAACTTTGTGCCTATTTGACTTTACATTTTCTTGTTATGAATGGGTATTTTTACTTCACTTTCTTCAAACTACAAGGGACAGAAGCAATTACTGCAGCTCTGTTGAACAAAGGTATTCTCAATGTACTTCTGATATTGCCTTGCCAACCCCAAAACAAAACAAAAAATTAAAGAAACCATTTAAAGTATTAATGGAACATTTAAAACTCACATTCAAAGTGATACAGGTTAGTCAAGATTAGAGAAGGCCAGGGAAAACTTGAGAAAAGCTGAACAAAGTCATATGTTTAAGAAACTCAATAGATAAAATTCAGTGTAGACAAGACGCAATACACACTGGATGAAATAATACAAATTGCCCTTATGTACAAATGGGTTCTAAATTAAGTGCACCTATTCAGAGAAAAAGATGTAGAAAGTATTTTGGACAGTTCAATAAAACCATTTGTTCCATGTACAACAGTAGTCAAAAAGCTCAACAGTGTTATTAAGGCCTGAAGAATTCAGAGTACTAAAAGAGGGAACAATAATGAAAATAAAGCCTTTAAATAAAGTGACCTTAAATAGTCTATGGTCTTGTCTAGCCTCACAAAGCAGATTTGTTTTTTTTAAAAAAGATCCATCCAGAGGAAAGCAGCAAAGTAATGAAGATGGTTAAAAATATGTCAGCTCTTGTGCTAGGAGAAAGAATGGAGCAGAGGTATGAAAAGCCTCCTTGAGTCACTCACCTAGCAGCCATTTCTGCTTCCTTTCCACTTCTGAATGGTACCTCTGAGAAGTGCACTAGTATCTCACCACTGAGAGAGCCCCAAGTCATTGTTGCTTCAGCACGGAGCCCACCCTGAGCCCAAATCCCCCCATAGTTCACAGCCCTGCACGGCCTCTCCATGCTGTGCCTGCAGCTGGGGCAAGCTGCCCCACACCAGGAAGACATCAGGTGCTGGGGTGCACCCCCCTTCACCTCCCGAATCACTGCATGGGCACTGTGCAGCAGTGTAGGCTCAAGCCCAGATGTTAAAAGTATGTATATTTTAATATGTGCTACTAAAAGTACTATGAATAATGAAATCTCGATTGTGGACCTTAGATACCGTGGGGTGGAAAACTTGTAAAAAGAAACTTCATCCACATTTCTCCTGTAGAACATTATGGCCCCCCTCTCTCCCTTGTGCCATCCTTCCTCTACTTCATCTTCTCTCATGTCCTAGCCATTTTCTCTTGTATCCACTTTTGACTTGTTTATCCTTCCTTTCCCAACTCTCCTTGTTTACTCCTTATTTTCTGTGTCTCTTGTCTTCACAAAGGTCCTGGAGGTTAAATACAGCCTAAATTGGATACAATTTTAAGCCTCCCATGGTAAATCATCTCTTCCTTTCACTGCTGAGTGCTCGATCTTCCTCTTGAGAGATGCAGCCCAGCAGGCTGCCAGCAATTGGCTGCATGCTGTGTTGTGCCTGATACTCTGAATCTGACTTGTGCAATTCACATTCAGACCCCAATCTGGCTGCAAGAAATCTACTGCCTTGTCCCATCTGTTACCAGCCACTTCCTCACCACCTGGTTATGGGGTAGAAATGCCCTGATGTGTAATTTTCTTGCTCTGTACAGAAAAAAGTCCTAACTGAACTTAAATTTGACATTGATTTAGTTAAAATTTGCATGGAAAACCTTGACCATTGAATATACTCTGGTTCATATTAAAATAAGTCAGGCGCATCACATAGCCTTATTAAGAAAATATTAGTTGCTGCATTTAGCTTTTCATTTTTACTTTTGATTTAAACCAGAGTGTCCATGTCATTGTTCCATTCTGATCTTCTCCCTCTGGTTACTCAAACAGTGCTGCAGTGTCAATGTACTTCCCCTCTTCCTGCGACTGCTTAAACTTTGGACTATTTCTCACCTCACACTCCCGGAGGTCTAGTCACACTCCTCCAGAATTTCTTTATCCTTATCAATTACTTCTGATTTTCTTTCTTCTTCCATGCTGCTTTTTTCCCCTTCTTTCAGTGGTTAACAAAGCAAGAAGACTCAAAGCCTGCCACCCCAGTGTCTTTGCGATAAACCCCATCCATTTCTAGACACTGCATTTGGTTTAGCGTTGCTGGCGTTACACTATCCGTCTACTATGAACACCTGTATGTAAACATTAAAGGATACTAACCTCTGTAAATGCACAACGCTAATAATAGTCCATCCAGAACAGGCAGTGAGACAACTTTCATTTTATATTATTGCCTTTAAGTGGGACCTAGCATAGACAGCCCTGACAGGCAGCCTGAAGGCCTGAATTTCTAATTGTAACTTTGCTATTGGTTTGTTCGGTGAACTTAGGAGAGCTGTGTCCTTCTCTTCCCATCTGTAAAACATGGTTAGTCAAGGTTACCTCCTCTAAAAAGCTTTTTAATCTACTCAAACAAATGCCAAAGTAAGAACTAAGTATTTATTATTTTTTAATCACAGAGAGGTTTTAAACAAGACATTCTTACAGAGCCAACCTCAAGGTTATACTTGAGGTCTTGCTGATTAACTGCTCTTTTATAGGCATGTATAGCCAGTATTTTCGGTAAATGTATTGGCTTGTGCTTCTCTCAGGCATCCTGGCTAAGAACCTAGATGTTTGGTTGCAACCCAAGAGAAGATTTGTAACCACAAAGCCCAATAACTCCCCCTACCCTCACCCCAAAAAAAAAAGACATCACTGTAGAAAGGCTAACTCAGTACAACATTTAGAAAATGGAGTTGGTAGACAATGAATTTATTGTTACGGAATTTCTGAAGGAAAATAAGGATTTCAGATTGAAACCAGTCAATAAACAGGATCAGAAACAGGCAAGAAGTTGGCCTCCCTTCTAATGAAAGTCCATTATGGATGCCAATAGCCTGTGACGACACTTCTTACTAACTTTATTAATTAGGACCCTCAGGAAATTGAAAAAGTGAAAAAGAGGGTGAGAGAGAATGTTTGCCAGATTTGCTGCAGCATGTGTCAAACTCCCTCACTTTTAAGACATGTACACAAACCAGTAACATTTTATCCGTGCCAGCACAACTAAGCTCAGTGGGAAAATTCCACTGAGTTCAGTTCACGTATCAATTTACACTTAAGGGTAAAGTGGTTAAGTGTCTTGTCTAATTGAATTGGTTTTACTGCGGGTTCTGGTTTGTCTAAACAGCATGGTATTCAGTACATTAAGGATGCCATACATGGGTACCTCAAACAAGTTAGTTCTGTTGGAAGTTATGAAAAAGAGAAAATAATTTAATCCTTTTTTTCCCTTCTTCTTACTGCTTAGTTTTATAGTTTCCAGAAGAAGAATAGAATCTTCAAAACATTACTTCTAACAGGCATAAAAAGCAACACCTTGAATGCTAGTTTGGTTTTGGCTGGGGTTTTGTTTTGTTTTCATTGTGATTGGTTGGTTGTTTTTTGTTTTGATATTTTCATTGGGAAAAAGTCTCAAATAGCTAAAAAAAAAAAAAAAAAATCTATGGCAGAGTCTATGCCATTCTTGATTTACGTCTGCCCAAACGTGATAGCTCAATGACTACAGAACCCATTTTTAGAGCAAGTAATTCAGGGAGGTTTTTTTAAAAAAGATAAATATGCATTTCTGATCTGAAAAATTCAATTTGTTGTGACAAGAGCCAAAGGCAGCCAGACCTTTGAAGTACTCCCTTTACTTATATTGAAATGGTACTCTGTTTCAGTATAAGGAGTAACTAAAAAAATCCAACAGGTCATTAAAGCAAGTTTGCATTTAAACTAACACTACTGCAAATATTTTTTAATGAAGAAGACTCAGAATCAGCTAAGTAAAACAACAGAAATAAAATTAGATGATAAAGAATGGTCCCTTCAGTGTACTCCATGGTATATATTTGAAAGCCATTCCTTATCTCTAGGCTTGGTTTCAGACTAAATGACTTGATCTGGGTTGCAGCACACATTTTGCGGTACCTTTTAGTTCCCTCAATTTTTTTTTTTTCATCTCCTCTGCACTTCTGCAGCATGTCTGCTCCCTGCACTTTTCACCAGCTCCCTGCTACAGGCTCCTGCTTAGCTGCCGCATGCAGTCTACCCTCTGCTCAGGGATCACCCCTACATAAGGAAATAAAACTACCTCCTTCCTACCCAGTCAGTCCCTTTTTAGAGGACCAAAGAAACGAAAATAAATGTCATACGTCACACAGACACATTCAGGAACCAGCACTGTTCTCTGTTCTTCTCCCAAAACATCAATGAAGGCAAAAGAGCTTCATGATGATAATTGGGAGAACCACACTGGAACATACATCACTGTCTCTTTACCTAGTGCTATTTCATATGCTCTGCGTGAGGATCTGAAGGGGTGACATTCCGGTGGACAAATGGTGTTTCAAAATAATACTAATTTATTCTGTAGCCTTGCACAATCTGCACTGAGAGCTAGTGACAACAGATTGAATGGTACTACAGATCTCTCCAGCACAGACTCTTCTCCTCCAAATGTAGAATTAAGTATTCATGAAGAGATTTCAAAGGTCTAAAATGACTGTAGAGCTTTCAAGATGCGACACTCTGAACTAAGACACTGTCAAATAACAAGTCATAACTGGAAAGGCAAAATTTATCTCCTGAATATAACAGAAACATAGGAATAAATGATTGGCACTAAACAGAATAGTTCTCTCCCCTTCCAGCTGCCTTCTTTTTTTTAATCTAAGCATACAGCAAAATGGCTGCTAGTTACACTTTTCTGATAAAGAGAATACAGGATTTTTTCTCAAAAAACAAACAAACAAACAAACAAACAACTTTTGAAGCTCAGATTGATCCTTCATAGCAAATGTTTTATAAAGAATACAATTTTTGAGACCAATTTTTATTACATTCTTTTATTATATACATACTTTTTAGCACTGTCAGTCACTGCAAAATCCCCCAGAAATTTTTTTTTTAAAAACTATTTTAAAAAAAATCTGTTTTGCTCATCTTGCACTAAAAGTTTCCTTAAACAGAGCAGTATGGAAATGATCTAACTGAGGTAACCTAAAGCACTCCAGCACAGCTGGACACTTCCCATAAAGCACACCTGAAGAACCAGGCTGAACTCAGAGTTACGCATATTCATTGGGGTAGCACTAATATGCGTTCTTGTACAGAAATAAAACAGATGGAGACTCAATGTGGCAATACTGAGAAAGTCACAAGCCATCTTTGCTTAAATTCCTCTACGTCAGGAATAATAAAGTCCAAGAGACAGATGACCTAGACCCAGTAAAGGGCACTGTCAGTCCAGGTCTACAGTAGTCTTCACTACAAAGGATCATGTCGGCATATAAAGCTGAATTTGTAGCTTAGCTGGACACTCGAGGAGTACTCTTCGTAGTGAGCACTCAATGAATATGCCGTGTGCTAGTGAGTGACTACACCCTGTTGGATGGGCTGTGTATCCTGTATACACTGTGCAGAGGTGCAAGCCCATACACACAGGTCACTCATTGACTGCAGATTTGCTATGCCTGATTTTTCATTACTTTGTATGGAAAATCAAAATAAACTGTACCAATATAAAAAACAAAACGCCCCTGCTACAAATCCTTCTCCCATAAGCTTAGATTTGACTTTCCTGAATAAAGGAATGGAGGGTAGTTTTTAACTGAATCAAATTACAGGACAGTGCTTGTTATCTGAGGGTTTACTGGGAGACAAAAAGTCACTTCGACCCCAGTGTTGCTTATTATGTGGATAGGGAAGGAGGAGCAGAGTATTTATTTGTTTCTCTGGCTGGAAGGGTATCTTATAACAGATAAACTAGCAAATGCATTGACATATTTATTTCCCAAGGGAAGTGACAAATCAGTATATACCAGGAGAAACTTTGTCACTTGTCCTAGAACAATCCCCTCTGATGCTCTGGGTGACTGCATATGCTCTGCCAACAATTTTATTTTAATTTTTTGGGTGCAGCTTTTATGATATTTGCCATTAGAGCTCTCAATCCCCAGCTGTAAGGAATCAGGCAAGGAAGGAAAGAGACCAGCATGGCTGAGTCCAGACCTACTGGTCAAACTAAAAGGCAAGATGGAACTGAACAGGCAGTGGAAGCTGGGACCGGTATCCTGGGAGGAATACATGCACATTGCCTGGTTGTGTAGTGACTAGGTCAGGAAGGCCAAGGCGCAGCTGGAGCTGAACTTGGCAAGGGATGCAAAGAAAAACCAGAAGGACTTCTGAAAGTATGTAAACCAGAAAAGGAAGGTTAAAGAAAGCGTACACCCTGCTGATGAGCAGCAATGATGAGCTAGTAACAAGAGACAAGGAGAAGGCTGAGGTCCTGCACAACTTTTATGCCTCAGTTTTCACTGGCAACTTCTTTTCCCACAGCTCTCAAGTTGATGGACCATGAGACAGGGACCAGGGAGATAAAGTCCCTGCCACTGTAAGGAAGGACAAGGTTTGCAACCACCTGAGGAAACTAAAGACACACAAGTCCATGGGACCTGATGAGATATATCCCAGAGTCCTGAGGGAATTGGCCGCTGCAGTTGCCAAGCCACTCCCCATAATATTTGAAAAGTCATGGCAGTAATGTGAAGTCCCTAGTGACTGGAAGAAAGGGAACATTGCACACATCTTTAAGAAAAGGTAGAAAGGAAGACCCCAGGAACTACTGACCTACCAGCCTCACCTCCGCGCCTGGGAAGATGATGGAACAGATCCCCTTAGAAGCTATAGTAAGGCATATGGAGGATGGAGGTGATTCAAGAGAGTCAGCATGGATTTACTAGGGGCAAATCCTGCCTGACCAACCTAGTGGCTTCCTACAATGAAGTGACTGCATCAGTGGACAAGTGAAGAGCTGTGGATGTCATCTATCTGGACTTCTGACATAGTGCCCCCACAACATCCTTCTCTCGAAGATGGAGAAATATGGGTTTGATGGGTGGACTGTTCACAGGATAAGAAAATGGCTGGATGGTCACATCCAGAGAATAGTGACCAACAGATTGATGTTCAGATGGACAAAGGTGACAAGTGGTGTCTCTCAGTGGTCTGTTCTGGGACCAGTCTTGTTTAATATCTTCATCAATGACACAGACAGTGGCATCGAGTGCACCCTCAGCAAGTTTGCTGACAATACTAAACTGGGTGGTGCAGTTGATATGCTAGAGGGACAGGAGGCCATCCAGAGGGACTTGGACAGGCTGGAGGGGTGGGCTCAAGTGAACCTCATGAGGTTCAACAAGACCAAGTGCAGGGTCCTGCACCTGGGCTGAAGTAGCCACCATTACCAAGGCTGGGAGAGGACATGCTAGAGAGCAGTCCTTTGGAAAAAGACTTGGGTGTACTAGTCAATGAGAAGCTGGACATGAGTCACAGATAAAGCACCGCACACACAGAACCATCTCACACACGAACACTCGGGAACTTGAAAGCGTTCTGGTTTCTTAGCTCAACTTACAGAAAAATCAAAGCTGCTTTATTTTTCTCTTCCTGGAATCTTCAGTATCTCTTTATCACTCACAGTAATACGATGTAAAAAATATTTTTCCACCACAGATTTGCAAATAAAGATTGGAAACAAAGCAATCTTAGTGTAGTAGTTTATCAAATCTTTTTCACATATACCTTCCTATATATCCCCTGTTACTGTGTTACATGAGATTAACATGGTGGCTGTTGATGCACCATTTTGCTACTATGAGTTAAAGAAAAAAAAACAAGCACTTTTCAAAATTAGGAGCTCAAATTTGTTCCATAAAACCAAAGCCTCCAAAGAATTTTTTTTTTTTTAAAGCAGGAGATTTTTATCTCTGTGTGTGTATTTAGGTAATTACACTTCTTTTTCATTACTTGTAAATTTGCATTAACTCTAATTTGATACCTATAAATATCCATTTGCTTATTTTTCAGTCCAGGTTTATTTAAAGCACGTAATACCCTAACTTTATACAAAGCCTTAAATACCACATTCAGAGCTACAGGGTCCGCTCTGAGAATACGTCTTCTCCACTCCAACACAAAAATGGAAATGTATGTCAGTGCCCTTACCTGTTTTAGTATTTTCATCTTGTGCTTTTTATGTAGGTAAAATTCTGTATTGTGTGGGGTTTGTGGTGATGCTGGTGGGATTTGTTGTATTTTTATTTTTTGTTTCCCTAATGTGCTTGCAGGCACCTCAGTGGAAAAGTTCTGCCTCAGAAAGCTGGTACATGAACTGGCTGATGAAATAGAATGGACCAAATCAGATCAATGGGTCAAATTCATACTGAAAGTAAAAGAGCACAATCCTATTGCTTTCAATAAAATTCAATGAAATTCAGGATTATAGCAAAGCACCATAATATAAAGAGATCTTATGTGATACACCATATCTGGCAACTATGGAACTGACAGAATAAATGATAAAGTCTGTCTGTACAAAGTGTGTCTTCTTCAGTGAGCTGCTGCATTGATTATGAAAGCTGATGGAACTTGTAACTTTTCCATATAAGTAACATATATGCAAGCGGCTGATGTGTGAGTAATTTACTTGAATTAGGTCTCTTCATTGCTATACTTCAGCTAATAAAGAAAATGCAGAAGTTGTTTGACACAGCAGGAAACTCCTTTAGCCAGAGAAAAGCTGTAGGATCCAACTATTCACAGTATTCAATCTTAAAACACTAGAGGGCTGCACACCTTGAAATGTCTGTACAATTCCATCCTGTTATGCAAGCTGGCTTTCATAGTCTCTGCTGTCTAAAGAGATTTCAAATATTGCTTTCTTGTAGCGTTGCCCCTTCTCCCCTTATTCTGCAATGGCAGAGGCGGCATTGCTGAAATTCTCTCCAATTCAGCTGTATCTGCAATGGGACAGTAAGCAGTCTTTTTTTCCAGAATTTCCTACCATTTGAAATAAGTATATTGTGGTCCTCTATAACTCCATCCTCAATCATAATGACTTTATTCATTTCAGGCTCACTTCTGAGGTCACATAACTAAAAAAAAAAAGTCTCATACAATGAGAATAAACAATATCAGCACAGGGGAACTCAATTTCTGTTTTGTATCTGAGACTAATTGAACTAACTGAAGCTTCCTGTTCTATCAACAGATTATTTGTTGATATAAATTGTCCTTTGTCTCACCTTTGCTGGAACAGAAGTGAGAATCAAATGACTGAGTAAAGGACTGCAAATATGCCTCCCTCTTTTTTTTTTCTCCCTCCTCAATAAAGGGAAGGCGTGGTCAGGCCAAGGGAAGCTGCATTTGGCTTGGATCAACTTTCAGGGTTTATCATGTATTTTGTAGCCTCTTCTGTGCTCTTTGGCTCTTAGTCATAAGAATGAACAAGTATGTTGAGAGAAGAAGGCCATGTGGCTTGTAAATAAAATATACATGCTACTTAGTTGCAGGGAAGAGTTTGAAAATATCACCCAGGTGGACTGAAAAAGTTCTAAAACCAAAAGGAAAACAAAATTAATATGAACTTGGCTATTTATATACACTGAATGCTCTCTGAGAAGTCTGGAGCGCTTGAGGTTGTCACTGTTTGTTTTTCTTCCCAGCAGACTACTGAATTGTGATCTCTGTTTTGCCTGAGGAAGGTAAAGACAAATTAAAGTCCCTGAGTCTGTCTGCAGTGGGTCACCTTGAAAGGGGCAACCCTTAAAGAAACTAGTCCTCTCTGGGAGATGTTTCATGAGAAAGAAAATTATATATATAT
>NW_008631693.1:0-11443 GCF_000691845.1 Merops nubicus
ACATCCGCCCGCCCATCGACCGCTACCGCACCCTCGACTTCGGCAAGTTCGACGAGATCTGCGTGAGTGCCCCCGGGGTGGAGCGGGGCGGGGTGGGGCGGCCCCCCCGGGGCTGCTGGGCTGCAGAAATCTGCTCCTCGGGGGTGCTCCTCAGCGCCTGGGCTCCTGGGGAGTCAGAGCCCTGCTGGCAGAGAGTGAATGAGTGATGCTGAATAACGCCGTGGGGGGATAGCACGGCAGGAATCGGGGTGGAGGTCTTGATGATATAGTGAGGGGATCAGTTGCCTTGCTCTGGTTCAAGACAACTCAGCTGGTTGGTAAAACTCTTGGGTGTCTCAGCTGCTTTGGGTAGCTGGGGTCTGGTGAATGGTGTCACTCCTGGCCCTTCGTTATGTAGCTTGTTGTCACATGAAGGATTGTGAAGCCTGTTGGGGAAGCCATGGGTCAGTGCAGGGGAGGGTGACGTGCTGGGGTACCTGGCTCAGTTAACTGTTTAACACTTCTATTAATACAACCAGCCACAATTCCTCTGCACCTGATAGAGTAGCTGGAAAAAGGCACCAGTGTCAGTGCAAGGACGTTGTAAAAAGGGTAGTGCCAGGTTACACGTCTCTGGGATTTATTTTGGGTGGCTTAAGTGTCAGAAACCAGGATGGGAAGAGCCGACTCCAGATGTGCAGTTGTGTTGTCTCAGTGCTGTGATTCTGCATTCCCAACAAAACCATCTCTGCCCAGGGTGAGGCGATGACAGCAACATGGTGTCTCTTGTCCAGGGAGTTATTTTGCTGTCTCTTTCCATTCTTTTGCCTGCTTCAGCCGTGCAGCATCTTCCATCTGCAGATCTTTCTGCATAGCTTGGCTCTTCTAGGCTGGAAACCCCCCCACCACCAATTTTCCTTTAAGTCAACCTCCTTTATAGATATGGTGAGGACCTACAATGCTCATTAGGCTGCAGATTGATTTCTCTGATGCTGTCTTACAAACAGGACACATAAACCAGGAGTACAATTAAGCCCTACAGCCTGACATTTGAGAGAGTCCTTAGGACCAAACAGCAGCTCTTGCAAACCACCACCTGATTTACCCAGTATAAATATTTTCTCAAGGATATTTAGTGTCTCACAGCTCCTGGGCAAACAGTTCTGTCTACCAACGGTGGATCTAGGACTTTGCTGATAAATAAAATTCTTCTCTAGTTGGAGTTCCCTGGCCATTGAAAACGTTGACAGACAGGCCTGGTAGTTCATCACAGGAACAGATAGTGAGGTGTCAAATCATTCTTCTGTCTCTGTCTAATTTGGTGTCATTAAAGAGATTTAAGTTAAAGACACCAGGCAAATTTTTCTCAGTGGAATAAAACTTGAGAGAAGTTGCAGTTTCTCACATTCTGTGAGCAAGTTCTTGGTACAAGATGCTGCAGGTATAGGGGGGGCAGCACCCACCTGGGTTTTCATTTCCTGCAGTGTAGCTAAATAACTTCTGTCCATGGGGAAGCTTTAAACTATGCTGACCTTAAAAGAAAGGGCAATCTAGGCACTCCTTTGTCATTACTGGCTATGAAGTAGTGGGGGTTTAATTTTGGCTATATATTTTTTCAGAAAATAGAAATGGGCATCATAGTTCCATTCAGCATCTCCCAAAGAACAGAAATCCCCTCTTCTCTGTCAGCCTGGAGTGGTAAGCTGGCTGCACATCACTCCCCAAAGCTCAGCTTCTCACAGCTATTTTTGGGTCGGTGTGAGCCAGGCAGCTGTAGATCTGTCAGGTCCCTTTTCCCCTGGACAATCACATCCACCCCGGGCTGAGGAGCCGTGCTCAGCTACCAGGGTGCATTCCAGCCCGAGTGCCTCCCGTGCTTTGAACCCTGCTCCAGAAACCAGAGGAGAAGACAATAGCAGCCCAGCCAGGGCTGCCTCCAGCACTCAGAGTTCTGCTGCCAGTGCCAGGGCTGGAAATAGGATCCAGGGCTCCTGACACCTGTTGCTCTTCCTTTCAAATTGATTTTTCAACACCATTTCTACTTGTCTTGCTAGAAACAGAGTCAAACTTGAGCAATTGGTTTATATTTTCCTATTGTTTCCACACCAAGGACACAGCACCATGTTACTAGTCCAAGCACAAATTAATTTAGACTTTTAAACTGTGGAGTGTGGAGTTTGTGGCTGTGGTGTTGTCCATGTACCATCACTTCTGCTCCAGCAAACCAGCACTTGCACGTCCAGTGCTGTTGTCTGCCTTAACTCATTGCAAGAGGTTTTGGAACCAGGTGCCCTACGGTAACTTGTCTTTTCTCCTCCTGGCTCAAGTCTAACAAAGACAAGTTAATTAATGCCCTCTTCCAAAGAAAGAGCCAATACTGGGAACGTGCACACACATACGTCCTAAACTTCTCTTCTTATGGCATTATTCTGTGAGCAGCCTGCTTGAAGTCACTGCTGTAAAAATAGTGGTGTCAGGTGGCACTTTTCATTTCATCCTGTGGGGTCAAGGGTCAAGTTAAATTGGGACTTAAAATAGCACCTCATTGGCTCAGTCATCCCCCTGATCCTTGGGCTGAACAGCTAATGCAGCTGAGGCTGGAAGGTGGGAAAAGCACATCCTGGCTTCAGGGTGGACCTCTGGATTTTCTGCTGATATGGAGATAATGTGATATAGTGGAGATTGAGCTATTAATTACTTTTTTTTCCTCTGACTCTCTTTTTTCAGGAAGTGGGATATCAGCATGGGAAAACCGTATTTAATGTCTGGTGCAGGAGTGGAGTCCTTGAGAAGATGCTGAGAGACAGGCAAGAGACCTGCAAATCCAAAACTGATGTGAGTGTTGGGTTAATGGCACTGTTTTGCAAGAGCCAGGGGCTGCACACCAGCCTGTGTGTGGCCCCAACCCAGGGCAGGGTGTGGAGGAGGAGGAGGAGAGATTTGCCTCCAGTCCTTGGAGCGTGCACGTGTTAGGTTAAACTGTTCTTTAGGCAAGAAAAGGCAGGATCAGTTTATCTGACACTTCTTTCCTTGAACCATAGGCTGGCAACAGGTAGAAGTGAAGTGCTGTGCCAGAGCCCACGCTCTGGCTGCACATATACCCCTGGTACCTGCTGTGTGCCCACACAGAGATCCACCCACAGCCCCACCGGGCTCTCTGAGACCCCAGGAACTGGTACAGCACTCCACAGGGTGTCTCTCCTGTTCCCATTGCACTCTAGCAGGTTCTTGATACCATGGTTGTTATCTGGAATCATTCACAACACAGATGGCCTTGAAGGCAGGCAGGACACTCACCAGAAACCAGCATTTTCTGAGGCACATAGCTGGTGTGTACGTGGTATTTACCCACCTCACCTTTCTCTTCTCCTTTCCCATGTGCCTCAACAGTCTTGAAGGCACCAGAAGCTGCTGTCTGAGCCACCTTCTGCCTGAGTGCTGGAGCAGAGGCTGTGGCTGTGCCCCACAGGCCCTGGGAGGGAGGATGGCCTGTGGCTTCAGGTGATGGGCCATTTTTGTACCCATCCCTTGTGCTCACACAAGGACTGCCTCCATGAGCAACACTGGGGAGGCACAAGTCACCTTCTGAGAATGATTTTTCATTTCTTATGGTACCTGGGTGTTGTTCTTGCTGCCAGACACTGGTGTGCCAGGGCAGTGGCTCTCTCCCACCAGCTGCCCAACGCTCGTCACAGAGGACATGAATCAGGGCCACTGGCATTGATCTCAACCATTGCTGGTGTTCAGGATGTGACTCAAGGAATTCTCAGATACTTCCATAGAGCCTGAATTAAGCCCTTGCTGGAGATGTGTTTTTAGCCAACAGTTAAAATCCCTGCAAAGCCATGGACTTCTTGATTCCTTGCCTTGCTGCTTTTCTTGCTCTCCCCACTATTAGAAGAGGTATTGTGCAGAAGCTTGGAGCACTGTCCAGGTTCTGGGTTTCATGCACCTTGTTCTGCCCACTTCAGCACATCTGAGCAGTGAATGGTAAATGCCTGGTTATGGTAAATCCACAGGCTACAGAGTGCTGCTCTGTGGTTACAGTCCTGGGAAGAGTTCTACTCAAATGAAATTCTTTTGGCTTTACAGTTTAAGGACTGAGGTCAGCCTTTAGAACTGGTTCATAACTCAGTGGGCTGACTGAATTTCTTAGTGGAGAAGTTTCAATGGTTTTTAAGAAACAGTTATCACCTTTTTGAGGACTTTGGTACAATATTATACCATGTTGGCTTAGTATTCTTACTGTCCTTTGAATTCCTCTAATTTAAAACAAGTTTTAGCCAGTAATTAATCTTTATCATCTTTTAGAGATAGGGAAATGAGCAGTAATGTTTTAAGTGATTGCCAAGAGGTCTCAGAACTGTGGGCAGCCTTGCTGAGGAAAGTCAAACAAGGTGAAAAATAACACTAAGGCTTTGCAGCTCTTCCAGAGATGGGTGGCAGAGCTCTTGTGCTGGGAGGGAGGTGGTTTGAGCAAGGGGAGAGGAAGGGCAGCACTTGCAGGGATGGACATTAGCCCTGCAACGAGGGGTGGATGATACCCACGTCTGAGCTGTGTGCCCCATACCCCTGTTTGTCACCAGAGAGAGGTGACTCTGTGCTCTGAGTCACCTGGTGAAATGGAAATGGCTCCAGTGGGGTAGGATGAACCACACCCTTGGCTGTGGCTGTGTGAGGGGAGCCAAGGGAACTAGCACTGATGACTTCCCATCAGACAAATCCCTCCCAAGCTGCCTGGCAGGGTGAGTGGCTTTGGGAGGAGCACAGAGGGACTGAGCTTGGTGGGAGCCCAGCTGGTGGTCTGAGGAACCCCAAAACTCAGCAGCTTACTGTTTCTTACTGGGAAGATGAGCTGGACTAGGAGATACATTAGCCCAAGCTGCAGAAGAGAAGTCCCTGTTCTACCCCTGACACTTGTGTACAGAGCAGTTAGAAGCTGGTGTGTGTTTGGGATTCTGTATCAACAGTCATAAGGAGAAGTCAAGGAGAGGAGACTGTGTGTCTTAGAGGTGGTTGTATGTCCCAATTCATCCACTGACTTTTATCACCAACAGACCCCAACATGTTAATTGTTCAACAAAGGCTTCTTTTAAAACTGCCCATTGTGTGAGATACAGTGATTCAGGCCAATATTTCAGTCAAAACATTATATTACAGTTGTACATCAAGCAGTTGGAGATTTATCACAATCTACTCTGGTTTTCATGGCCCTCCAGCTGCCCTGGAGATCAAACATGTCACCCCAGCTCTGCAGGCATTGGTAACAGGGCAGAAAGTGCTGACAGCTGAGATGCCCAGACTATGAAAATAATGGGTTCAGGAGAGTGACTCAAGAAACAGCCCATGAAAGCTGGGGAGGGAGTCTTCTTCAGGCAACTCAAAAAACTGCCCAGGAAAGCTGGGGAGGGAGTCTTCTTCAGGGAGTGTGGGGGTAGGACAGGGGTTGATGGCTTCAAGGTGGAGGAGGGGAGATTTAGACTAATACAAGGAAGAAATTCTTCACTATGAGGGTGGTGAGACACTGGAACACGTTGCCTGAGGAAGCTGTGGATGCCCCATCCCTGTAAGTGTTCAAGGCCATGTTAGATGGGGATTTGAGCAACCTGCTCTAGTGGGAGGTGTCCCTGGAACTGGATGATCTTTAAGGTCCCTTCCAACCCAAACCAACCTCTGAATCTACACTTGTGGAATGGGTACCATCAGCTCAGTGCATTCCCCAAGTCTGATCCTAAGGCTCAGTTTCAGGCTGTCAGCCAAGGACCTGGGAGGTCTTCTCTTCCTCTGAAAACTCTGGAGTCCAGGAAAAAACAAGATTTTTTTTTTATCTGACTTTTCTTTCTACAGAGCAATATGTATTGCAGGCTCCCACTGGGGCGTTCATCTCTTTTTTTCTTAGTCCATTAGAGTCACTTAAGTCCTTTAGCTCTGCTATCTTCCAGGGATAACAGCTGGTATTTTTAACTTGCCTTTCATTAGCAAAAGTTTTGATGCTCTGTGCTTTAGTTCTTCAGCTATTTCTGGAGTGTTGAACATCTGAGAGCACTGAGGCAGTTTCTTATCTTCTTTCCGTGTCGTAAGCATTGAATTTTTTACCTAAAACCTCCAGATATTTAATCATTTAGTTATTTTTCCTTTGCTTTCATCGTTCAATCACTGTTTTATCTTGTCTAAAAAAATGCAAATACTGAAGACACAAACAACTTACAGAAACTTCACTGGAACAGCCCTTGCTCTTCCCCAGCACAGAATAATGCAACACCATTAATTGGATCTCCTCAGGGAAGTTTAGTCTGGTGAAGAGTTATTCATAGTCAAAGCTAAATTTAATCTAGCAGGCTACGATAGTGACTGTCTTTCTCATCTAATTTATTTTAATAAAGATTGTGCCAAAGAGAATACTTTCCTCCTTAGGAAATAAAAGAAGTATTAGCAGAAAGGTTTTAGAGCACTTCCCACAGAACCATTGAGGTTGGAAAAGACCTTTCAGATCATTGAGTCCGTCCAAGGAATGATATCCTTGCCTTGTGTTAAAGGATGAGAGTGTGGTTTTGTCCTTAAAAGTAGTCAAAGGAAGTGCTTGAACTTGAAATTCCTGTCTGCAAAGTGCCAGATGAGTGTGGGAGGATGCCTGGTTTCCTACGAGTGATGTTCCAGTCTTAGAGAAAGGACTTTGGGGTGCAGCTGCCTCACCAAGAGTCCTCCAGCTGGCTTATGTGTGGGATCATCTGTAGGCCAGTGAACATATAGATGTTCCTGCAGGTGTGGTCACACAAGCTTCATACTCATCTGTCCTTGCAGCTTGTCTGAGAGGTGTGTGAGCTGATGGTGGTTTTCCTGAAGCTCCTTCTGGTGATGATCGCTGCAGGATGTTGTTGAGCAGCTCATACAGTGCCCTGGACTGTTATCCCCTCCCCACTGGTCCCTGGCTGCTCCGTGTTGGTGTTTCCAGGGTCTGCTAGGTGGGCAGAGTTTGCACATATCCCTCACTTGTGCACATGGCACAAAATGAAGATGTAGATGCTTTTTTTTCCTGTCCTGGGCCACAACCTTCTGCAGATGCTTCACTGGGACTGTTCAGGTCAGGTGCTCACAATGAGACTGGACTGACTCACCCTTCTTACCAGGTCCTTAATGGTCAGACTGAGCTTCTGAGCTTCCAGGCTTCTGTATATTTTGAAACACGTGTCCTAAGCTGTTTCATTTCATACAAGTAGTTTTTAATTCCCTCTGAGCTTTTCTCTGTCCACTGCTCCCCACCAGCTGTTCGTCCTGGATCTGCACCTTCCTTTAGCTGTACTCAATGACATCAAAAGTTAGTTATGGATTAAAGGTCAACTGAGAGCAACCTGCTGCAGCTGTAATGGGCTTCTGCTGTGACCCCCACGGGAGCTGAATGATTCATGGTATCCGTGCTCTTGCCAGAAGAGCAAAGAATTGCTCATAAAACCCTGTGTTAGGAAACTGTCCTGTCTGGAAGCACGTGGACAGGGCTGAGAGTTTAGGAGGACGACTGTTGTGAACAGTTCCCAGCAGCCCAGTGCTGGTAACGTGTCCCCTGCCAGCTCCTCCCTGTCCCTCTCCTCTGCAGGGGGCTGGTAGTGTACTCATTAAAATCCCTGGGTCTGAAGCAAGGTGAGAGGTGTTCAGGTTTCCATCTGGTGACCTTGTGCCTGGCCTGAGGAGGGGAGGAGGGAGGCAGGTAGCTCACGGCATGTGGGAAGACCCAAATGGTTCTTAAATAAAGAAGTTGGGGTTTATTAGAGGAGAAACTGGAGCAGGCAACTTCTGAAAATAGAGAACACTCAACCCACTGCTTGGGTGAGATGGAGTAAAAATAGAAAGGGTTTATTGAAAAGAGGAATCACAGAGGGTGTGGGTGGACCATGTACCTCAGGCTCCTGCTCGCTGCAGCACCTCCAGTTCCACGGCTTGTCGAGGTCCCCAGGTGGGACCTGGGCACCCCAGTGCTGTGCTGCTGCCTTCCTGCCCACGCTGCCTCTCGTGGCATCACTCTGTAGGCTCAGGGCTGGGCCATGTGCCGTGTCCCAGGAGGAGATGAGCTCCCTGGGGGCTGCTGCTGGCCCAGCCAGCCTCTTGCATGGCAACGGCGATGGAGAACAAACAAGTCCATGAGCACTGTCTGTCATGGAGTCCAGGCCCAACAGTTCTTGTCTTTGTGGTCTTTTCTGTCGTTTGCTAAATTTTTTAATGAGGCTTCGTGTTGCCTGGATGCAGAAGGAGCTGTTGGAGGTTGTCCTGCTGTTTGCCCTTGGGCATCCTGTCTCCACCACCAGACCTGTAGCAGGAGAGTTGTTTGAAGAATCGCTCACTGATGAGTAACAGC
This sequence comes from Merops nubicus, assembly GCF_000691845.1. Taxonomy (NCBI): domain Eukaryota; kingdom Metazoa; phylum Chordata; class Aves; order Coraciiformes; family Meropidae; genus Merops; species Merops nubicus. The sequence continues at coordinate 8,327 of NW_008631693.1, forward strand.
TTTTGAGGGGGCAGCCGTGGGGAATTGGTGTGTCTGGAGCTGGGTCTGAGATCAGTTTCACACAGTCTTGACTTGTTGGGCTTTTTCTGGTGAATATTTGTTACTGGACCTGAAAGGTGTTGCTGTGTTTCAGAACGTGACCTGTCCCAGCACCTCCTTCACAGACCTGGCAGAGATCGTGTCCCGCATCGAGCCGGTGAAAGCCCCCGTGGCAGACGGTGAGTGGGGCTGGGGGGGAGGCAGGGTCCCTCTGGCTGCATTCCCCCAACCTTCTGGCTGCCAGCTCCAGTGTCTGCTGAGTGCTGTCCTGCTCTGTCCAGAGCCTGCCCCAGGCCAGACCCTCTGTGCCCCCCTCCCTGGGAGAGCCTGCAGGGTGGATGGTCTTGCCCAGTGAGACATCCGCCGTCAGCCCGTGGTTTCCTGGTAGGAGTGACCCCTACTCAAGGGATCCCTACCTTCATCATCAGAGTGAAATAATACACGTGGCAACTCCTGCAGAGATTTGCTTTCACCCCCTTGTGCTGCCCCATGTCCTCGCTGTGGCTTCGCTCCTTGCTCCATGTCCTTTTGAGCTGGGAAGAGGCTGATCTAAAGCTTCGACCAAGGGATTTGGTTCCCTGCTGTGGTGAGTGGGGTCTGGAGTGACTCACAGCTCCATGGCTGTTTGTACCCCCCTGTTACAGGCAGCTCTGGTGCCCTGATGAGGAACAGGTCACAGCTCCTGCACCTTTACACGGTGGTGCTCACGTGTGCCTCATGCTTGGCCGTGCCCCATGGGGCTGGTCCCTGCAGTGCCACAGCTGGAGCTCAGAGGGCCAGAAGGGTCAGAGCTCTGCAGGGCTGAAGTCCCCGAGTGTTCACTGGGGCTGGAGTTCCCTGGAGCAGCCTCTCCCCTCCTCCTGACTCCTGCTCTCCCAGAGGGAGATCTAAAGTTAGCAGTGCTCCCATCTGTGACTGTTGGTAGAGATGGCCCTGTGGTAATTTGAAATGCTAATTGCAATCATATGCCTTATGAGGAAAATATTAATCAAATGTGGTTGAAACAGCCATTGTGAGTAAGAGTGAAGAGTTCTTGTCACGTGGCGAGTTAAGGCTTTGGGACCTGCTAAGATTTAACCAGGGTACTGGGACAGATCTGGAGATCTCCCTCCTTTATACACTGCCTGGTGATTCACTCCCCTTAGGAGAACTGCTTTGAGGGCATGAGCTCGACTGTAACCAAGGGACAAGTCCTTCAGAAAGCAGATGTGACAGATTTGGGGCTCATTAGGGCCTGTGCAGGGGACCTGGGACAGGGGTGGGCAGGTGCCACCTGCTCCTTGCAGATGCTGAAACCTCTTGGTTGCAGAGACTCCAGCACAGAGGGGATGGCAGGAGGGAGTGCTGCTTCCTAGCCTGGCTGTGAAATGGGACCATCAAAGTGGGTGAAACTGTTTTTTCTCCTTGGAAATCCCTTCCTGAGTGAGATCTCAGACCACAGGGATTTAGAGAGGCTCTGTCTGTCCTGAGAGCATCCCACAAGTCCCAGGCAGGGTGAAGAAATCGCATCAATAGTTGTCCTGTAGAAATAAAACGATGATGATCATGTTCTGATAAAGAGAGGGAAGGGGGAAATGCTGGTCCAAAGGCTCTGAGGAGGGTGGAGCCTCCTGGTCAGAAGGTGTATCTTCTCTGGGGGAAAGGGCAGGGAAGTTTTCTCTCCACTCTTGAGCAAACTGAGAGCACTGGTTGAGTAGAGGGAAGCTGGGCAGAGCCCTGTGCTGGTCCCAGGGTACCTGCCCTGCTGGTGAGCGGGTGGAGGGTCCTCTGTAGAACAGCAGCTCAGGTTCACAGCTGAGCCCCTGCAGTGTCTGTGGCTGTGCTTACTCTGCATCCAGGCACCTCCTCAGGGGGGGTTCTGTCCCTCTGCAGCTGTGGCTGCATTTTGCAGGGCCATGGCCACGGCCAGGGGAGCCCAGATGCCATCCTGAAGGGTGGCTCGGCCACCTCCCTGCTCGCCCTGGCACCCGTGGGGGCTCTCTGGGGCCCGGCGTGGGGCAGGCTCTCCAGTGGTCTCCCACTGGGGGTTTCATGTCCCACTTGTCCCAGCAGTGATGTTGGGGCTGTCCCCACGGCCAGGTCCCCTGCTGGGGGGGGAGGGGAGGGGGGGGGGGGGGAACCTGCTGCACATGGTGCTGAAGGAGATGGGACATGGAGCAGAGCAATTGTAGCAGCGGTCGCTTGGGTGAAAAGATCTGGGAAAGAGCAGTGTTAGTTGTGGTGCCAAATGCCTGGCTTTGCAATACAGCTGAAGCAGGAGATGTCCCAAAAGCTCTTGGGGGATGCAGATACCAGGCACTAGGTCACCCTTTGCATCTTAAAAAGCCCTTTTATCAAGAAGCACTAATGAAGCTGAGGCTGTGATGAGCTGCCAGGCTCCGGGAGTTACATCGAGGCCTGTGGGTGTCACTGAAGCAGAAGCCCTCCAGCCACACAGCCCTGATTTTCTTCACATGTGGAGAGGAAATTGGGGACATCTAAAAGGAATACTAACAGCTACAGAATCACAGAGCAGGTCCTTGGCATGAGAAGTGTGTCCTTCCTGCTGGGAGCCCAGTCCCCCAGCTAACGGTGTGTCAGGGTCAGGGCTGGGATGGCCATGAGGGGAGTGACAGATGCTGTGAACCCCCCTCCCTTCCCAAAGGGCAGAGAAAAGGAATAGGGGAGAGAGACTCATGGATTGGAGAACTAAACCAGCTTTAATGAAAATAATAATATAATGAAATATATGCAAAACCAATATCAAACTCAACCCCCTGATGACAGTGACATCACTGTCACATGGAGCAGGCACTGGTACAGTCCCAGACTGGACTGCAGATCAGAACCAGATTCAGCATCTGGATTCTGGAGCCTGATTCAGGAGCACAGGGATCAGCTCAAAGGCAGAGTGGTCAGAGTCCTCCCCGGGCACTGGCTGTTGAAGAAGAGCCCTGAGCCTGGTGCCCCTCAGCTGTGCCCTGGGCAGGTTGTGCTGGGCTGGGATCCCTCTCTGGGCAGCACAGGGCCCCTGTCCTGGGCACTCCTCCTGCCCACACCCCAGCGTGGGCACCAGATGGAGCAGTGGCCTAGGGTTGC
>NW_008631693.1:11697-16350 GCF_000691845.1 Merops nubicus
TGGAGCTGGGCAGCGTGGCCTCGGTCCTGCCTGCTCCTCCTGGGAGCTGCCCTGCTGGGAAGGAGCCCCAGACACCCAGCCCTGAGCAGGGCAGTGGATTTAGGGCCAGCAGGACCACGTGGGGTTCTCCCTTCCCCTCTGGTCCTCCAGCACCCGGAGCTGCTGGGGGAAGGCTGTGAGCAGGGCCAGCCCTCTCTTGCTTCTTGTGGCTGGATAAAGAGCTGTTAAATGCTGAGGAGTGCTTGGGAAGTGGAGTTTGGCTTCAATGGTAGTTGTTTATTGGAGCTGTAAACCTCCAACTATTGTTTGTGCTGTCTGTTGCTGTTCAGATGAGTTCCCAGTTTCTCTGATCCGTTTTATCAGAGATTATCTGTAGTCATTTTAGGATAAAATAATGTTAATTCTCTGATCCACAGTAAAAAAAAAAATAAATATTAAAAAATAAAGAAAAATACCAAATGTCTTTAATCCTAATGTTCTAGCAGTTGGTTGTAGTTCCCGTGTTAGAAGAAAATGCTGTGGAACAGACTGTGCTGTTGTCTTCAGCATGGAGCAGATGCTGTTGACTGTTCCCTAAAGAAATACTTAATCAAGAATCCACTTTAACCACGAGCCACTTTCTTCACCAGTCAGCTGAAAAACAGGTATTGCTCCAGCAACTCAAAGCACATTTGAATTAACTGAAGAAAGTGGTGGGAAAAAAAAGTAGTGTCATAACAAAAAAAAAAAATCCCATTTTTAATGCCTCAACTCACATTCTGAAAACCTGGGTGCCTGCAGGAGTGCAGAGGGAAGGTGGGCACCCCCAGCAGCTTGGCTTTGCTGGGGGTGTGCCCTGGTTTGGGGCTCAGCAGTGGCTGCTGGAGCCTTGGGTGCTGTCCTGGGGGCAGTGGTGGGTGTTAAAGGATGTTAATCTGTTGGATTGCTGGAGAGAGCAGGTGACTGTCTCCTGTGGAGAGGAGAGCAAATGTTTCTGGCCCTTGTGCACCAGAGATTGAGACCCATAATTATCATCTCCACACCAGGAAGATCCCATCCTTGGCATGGGGATCCCTGTCTCCAGGGAGTCTATGACTCCTTGTGTCCAGGGCAGTTGGGGTTGGAAGCTCATAGGCACATTCTGAAGGTATCCTACAGGTCTTTTCTGGACTGACAGGTGAGAGGCAGCAACTCTTCTGTGAAGAGCCCTCAGCAGGGAGCCTCTCCCTGCTCCAGTGTTCCTGTCAGGCAGGGGGTGTGTGCTTGGACAGCCAGCGCCCATCCAACTTCAGGATTGCTGCTCTTGCTCCAGGATTTTTAGTTTCTAGAGGGCTCCAGGACACCAGTTCACATCGAGGACATGGTTTCTGTGACCTGGCTGGAGAGCAGGTCTCTGTGCTTGAGTCACCCCAGTTCCTGGAGCTGTGGAGAGCTGGCCAGCAGGCACCCTGCCCTGCGCCCGTCGTCCCTCTTCCCATTTTCACTGCCCCTGAATGCTGCTTAAAACCAGTATTTTTTCTGTCCTCTCTCTTCAGATGAGTCAGACTACCAGACTGAGTATGAGGAAGAAGTTCTGGACAACCAGAAGGACGATTATGTCAATTTCATAAGCAACCAGGCTGAAGAAGACTCTGACTCGGTATGAAGTGCCCTGGAAACGGGGCTGCCCGTGTCAGTGCTGAGGTGGGGGTGTTGGGAAGGGTCCCGAGAGGAGCACCTGGGAGGGACTCACTGAGGAAGACACTGCAGAAATAAGTTTGCTTTTTGTGTAGTGCAGACACTAAATGAGGCGTGGTCAGCCTGTCCAGGGGCCAAGTCTGTCTGCAGTGGCAAAGCCTGGCCACAGTCAGGGCCTGGCCACATGGCTCTGGGGGTTTGCTCAGGAGGTGGGTCAGGGCTGGGGAGGGGGGCTGAGGGACCTGCCTTCCCCAGCTCGGAGGGAGGAGCTGCCTGCTGGGTGCTGATGGAGAGGCACAGCAGAAGGACAAGGGGTGACAGACACAACTTGCCCTAAAGGAAATCCTCACTGGGTGTGGGGGGAGCCATTTCCCAGGAAGCATGGCTGAGAACTGCAGCAGGCCATGCAGGAGGTGGTGGAGACTCCATCCTTCCACCAAACCAAATGGGTGCCCTGAAGAACCAGATCTAGGATTAGAGTTAGCCCTGCTTAGAGCAGGAACTTGGATTATACCCTCCAGAGGTCCCTTCCAGCCAGAGCTGTTTGATTCCTTGGGACATCAGACCCAACCTGAGGAGAACATGCACTGAGGCCAGACTTGATACAATGGGAGCCAGAGCCTCAGAAGCAGAGCCTGGAAGGGTTGTATCCCTGCTGCTCTTATCTGGCTGGAGTGGCCAGCAGGTGTAGGAGGTGGAGCTGCCTGTTGTGTTGGATGTGGACAGTTTCTCAGGGGGAGCACGTGAGTGGTTTGGGGAGGTGCCCACGTGAGGATGTGAGATGGCTTTGGTGCTCTGAGGGGAGCTGAGCCATGGCATGAGGACTTTGTCTGCTGGGCTGATCTCCGGTGGGTAATGGCTCGTGGACAAAGAAGAGGTGGGAGGGAAGAGGACAGATTTTATGCAGTGTGGAGAAGGTGCTGAAGAATGAATTTGTGCTTATTCATTTCTTTCTCCCCCTTCAGGATGAAGACATGCAGCTGAGGCGGCGCAGGAATCTCCCCAGTGGGGAGGGGCAGGCGAGCACAGGGGAGCCCGGGTAGCCCTGGGCAGAGCTTGCCCTTGCTGGCTGGGAGCTACATCCTCTGCTACTGACAGCAGCCCTGGGGTATTTATTAAACCTTTCAAAAACAAAACCCAAACCAAACCAGCCTCTAGTTGAAATTAAGCAAGCTTTCCTCCTTCTCCAGACAGGGTGTGGGGCACCCAGCTGCCAGCACCAAGCACGGGGGGTGGCTGGTGTGTGCTGGGAGCCAGGCTCTTGACCCCAGAGGGGAAACGTGCTGGGAACGTGCAGTCAAACGCTGCCTGGACTTTGGTGGCTCTGTGTTCTAGTCACTGTTGTTACTGTGGAGGCCCCAAAAGGATGGGCTGTGATGCCCTGTGCTGAGGAGGCTCCTGGCAGCAGCACTAGGAGAGGGAGGGGGTTGTGCTCGCAGCAGCGTCGCTTTCTTTTCATTGAAATCAGGTAGCTGCATAATTAACTCCTCAGTGATTTTTGGCCACCTACTTGTGCTCTGCCAGAGCAAGTCTGAATGTATTTCACTTGAAATCTAAACCTAAGAAATCAGTTAATGTGAACACTACCCATAGATCCTCAGGCCATCAGCAGAATGTTAACTGACAGATCACCGAGGTGACACTTGCCAGGCAACTCTGGAGTCCCAACTTGGCTGTATCTGCCCTGTGGAATAAAGTTCTTCTGCTGGACTGAAACCTCTGCGTGGTCCTTTGTGCTGGGTCCCACAAAGAGAAAGCTGTCAGCAACTGAAAGCCCAGCTTGCTTCTGCTTGTGTCAGATGTGGAAGGAAAGGCCTGTGGTCTCCAGTTCCTAACCCCAGCAGGAGTCACTGGGTCGAGCATCTGCAGAAACCTCTGCACATCTGTCAAGCATCAGACAGAAACCTCCCATGCTCGTTCCCCCGAGGGCAGCAGCAGTCAGTGTGAGTTGGACCATGTTTGGGAGTCCCCTGGTGCTTGCTCATCTTGTCTCACATCTGTCCTTGCCCACAGCTCCACACTTGGCTGGATAATCAAGCTAATTTGTGCTCCACGTAAACTCTTCTGCTCAGCACTAGCTCCAGGTGCTGTTGCCTTGAGGGGGTTTGTCATCCAACCAGAGCTCTGAAGACTCTCCTCAAAGCTGCCTCTTGCTGAGCTCTCCTGGCCCTCCCCTGTGGAGTGTGGCAGGAGCCAGCAGTGATGCCTCCAGGCACAACCAGCACAACTCTGGGGCCAGAAACGTGTTTGGTGGCACCACTGAGGAACCGCGGTGGTTGTAGGAGCTGTGCAGGTGACCTGTTCCTGCCTTTAACCTCCTCTCCCGTGTGCTCCCTCATGGCACAAGTTCTTCTTCTCTTCCTGCCCTTCATCATGTTTCCCTCCATCATGTCCACAAATGTGCAGCCTGTACCCAGGGAGGCCGTTCCTCTAACACTAAATGATATGTTCGAGTGCAGGACCCTCAGGTAAAGTGTTTCATTCCCAGTGGGGCTCCAGCCCCCCTTAGGTGGGACCACCCAGCCTGGCTGCACCCCCAGCAGACCCCAAACCTCTCCAGAAGTGATGGAAGTGAGCAGAGACCTTCCCTGCAGGGATTGTCCAGATAGTACAGAAAGTGCTGCAGTTGCTGGAGGCTGTTCCCTGTTACTGAAAAATTTAATTCTTACAAAGAAAACTTAAAAATGGTTTTGAAGTGGAGGTGGAGATTGGTTGGGGAGGGGAGTGTGCCTGGAACAGGGAGGGCTGGGAAGCTGCAGGGGACAAGCCTGGGAGTGCCCACCTCCCAGGGCTCTGCTCTGTCCTGCACGAGCAGGAGGTCTCAGCAAGGGCACAGTTCAGAGCTGTGGTTTTGTGATGAGGGATGTACCCAGATGAGTCCATCTGTGTCTGTATCTGTAGGTGGTTGCTGTGCAGGACCCTTTCCCTGGGAAATGGAGAATAGGGCTGGAGTACAGACCAACCCTTGAGATGATCAAGGACTTCTGGTTGCTCTGA
>NW_008631694.1:0-2247 GCF_000691845.1 Merops nubicus
GGAGGCCCCGTCCCTGGGGACATTCAAAGTTAGGCTGGATGAAGCTCTGAGTAGCTTGATCTAGTTGGAGATGTCCCTGCTTATTGTGGGGGCTTGGACTAGATGATCTTTGGAGGTCTCTTCCAGCCCAGACATTCTATGTTTCTGATCTGTTGTGTGACTGTTACCCAACATAATGGATGTGTGCCTGAAACAAGATGTCTCATGCTGTTTCTCTGTGAAAACCCCTGAATATTTCCATACTAATGGAAGCTGCCACTTTTTTTATGTCTATGTGGGTGACTCCATGTGCTTAATGTCTGCTGACACTAGAAATGTGTTTTGATTCTCTTGTGTATTCTTCGGTGTTAATAACTGTATTTAAGGCTGTGATTTATATGAGATCTCACTATCTGAGGTTTTGCCCTCACCATTGACAGGATTACATGTATACAGTCAGCAGAGAGAGTGTCACAGACTCTTTCTTTCTAGTTGCCTGATCTAAATGCAATGAAGGACATCATTATTAGCCAAAACTAGGGATTTTCTAGTTTTTACTGAATTCTCTTGCATTCTTGTCTGGCATATTGTTGGATGCCAAATTTGTGCTACAAATCACAGTTACAACCAAAAGATGTTTTTATTGCTCATTTGATTTAAGTAGAATTTTACACTGATTTATATTATTAAACATGGTAGTGGCTCTCTATATTTAACTGCATTATATATTATTATATAGAATACTATGTTACGATACTGTGTGTTTTGTGAACTTTACAGCTAAGGTAATTGATATTGTGGTAACAAGCATGTTACAGGAAACTGAAAAGATTAAAGAGCCAGTAAGGATGCTAGTTTGAATTGATTCTGGTTGTAATCTCTCCCACCAAGAACTTTGAAATATGCAGTTCATTTTGCGTTCCGTAACTTACAATATCAAGATCAGATGGGCTTGTTGACTTTATGAGCTGGACAAGTGGAGTACAATGAAATATTATTAGCTGAAGCTCACTTAGCTTCACCTGGCATATGGTGATTTGCATAAACTCTTCTACGGTGAACTGAGTACTCTTGTAGTGAATGTTTTCTCATATTGTTTGCTGTTTTTTCATTACTGAGGGTGAGATGTTTCTTTCTGAAAGCTGAAACATCTGCATTGTGCCAAGCAAAGCGTGCACTTGCAACTACTACAGAACTTTGAGAGAAGTGAAGAATAATCTCAGTGAGGTTTTGGGGTACAGCGAGTGAGAAAAATTCTCTGATACTTCTCCTTGGCTCTACCTCTCATTTCAAATGGAAAGCTCAAACAGACTGACCCAAAAGCTTTTTATTCCTTATTTTCAAAAGGTAAAAGGAGGACAGAAAGGGAATATTGAAACAGTGTAATACCTTAGGGGGAAATACCTTTTACAAAATGTCCACTTAGAATTCATGTCTTGAATTTGGGCAAGGACTAAGATGTTGCTTAGATTCAGAAGTCATATAAAATTTCAGCATTGCAGATCAGACTGAAAGGAGAAATCCTGAATAAATCAAAATTGTCACAGTAGAAGACTTTTTTGGAGTCTATATTCAGTCATATGTTCTTCTGCAATGCTGTGACCTTTCAGGGACACCCATACAGTAATGTAATGACTGATTACAAAATAAATGAAAGATTATGAAATTAGAAAGTAGAACACAGAAGTGCTGTGTTCTGCAATAGTATTCAATTATCCCAGCACTTCATTAGCTCGAAACAAGGAATGGATTAGCAAGGCATTAAGAACAAGTAACAAGACATAAAACACATTTCTGACACAGTCATTTTCTATGAGATATGAAAGAGCTGTTCTGTGACTGGAGCAAGGATTGGGCTAGAAAAGGGCAATACTGAATCATGTGAATGTGCTAATACTCCGATGAGGGACTTCTATACAGAATGCTAAATGAAAAAAAAAAAAAACAAAAAAAAACAAAAACACATACTAAATGAGCAATACAACAGATGCCAGCTCCATCTATTTCTGCATCCACCAGGTGGATTGGTATAAAACCTAAATTCTTTTGGGAACAAACATGCAAGCTTTAGAAAATGTTGTGCCTACTTACATGATCAGCTGTTGGTATGAGTAAAAGTAAGAGACCTCTGTAGAGGAAAATGTGATATTGCTCAGATAAAAATGAGGCAATAAGATAGGCTGTAATAGCAATACTTTATTGTAAGCTTTAGAAAAGGAGGGCTCCCTTTGCAGTGTTATGTATTTTTCTCTCTAATGTGCATTCCTG
>NW_008631694.1:2290-12302 GCF_000691845.1 Merops nubicus
TCCTGCTGCCCCCCACCATACATGTACCAGTCAGTTATAACGCACTTTAATGTAGCACTTCATAGCTGAGTTTGTGATATATGTCAATATATTTCAACATACTTTTTCATAAATTTGTGAGATTGTATAAAATTTTTGTAGTGTGCTCAGCTCTGTGGAAGGAAAGTATTTTTGTTACTGACCCATTTGTGGTGGCCTTGGAGATAATAAATTTGCACAGGTTTAAGAAATCAAGGTGGCTGGAATTTGAGGAGAGGTGTTGCATTCCTGAGCACTGTTGGACTTCTGAAGCGTACGGGTGCCTTCCTCTGAGTCTCTCACAGCACTTTCACAAATGATCTGAATGAAACCTTTTTATGAATTTTCAAGCTTTAAAGACGATATCTGGTTTCTTTGAACACTTTTTAAAAAGGAAGTTGCTAATCAAATTAAGGTAATTTTGTTTCTTGAAGTGGAAACGTGAGGTAAAATTTTGACAGCTTATAGGGCTACTCTGTGAAATCTCTTTCCTGTCTCATGTTTTTTTGCTATGTTATATTTTAGACAGCTAACATTTCTGATCAGTTTATCAATTCTTTGTTATAGTTTGTCCTTCATAGAAGTACAGTGCCATATTTTACCAGGTATTTGGTAGGGTTCTGTTATTAAGACTTTGATACATAAATCATTGATATTTGGCTTTTTGTATGTAAGGGCATTGCAGGACCCTGTGGCTCCTTAGGTGCCAGGGTTGGAGAGGGATGAGGTGAATGTGGAGGCATAAGTCTCGGGGCAAAGCCAACATTTTAATTCAAAACTGACAAATTGAAATATTTCCTCTAATGCAGAGATATCTTTTGGTAGTTGGTTATAAAAATCATCGACAAGTCTTCTTGCGCATTGTAAGATCACATATATTGACCATGCATGGGATTTTTTGTTCAACCTTGAAGTACTATTTGGTTACAGAAAGTTCAATAATGGTCTATGTAGTTAACTATGGGTGTTATTATAATGATGTGCTTCCAGAGATTTTTGTAGGACCAAGTTTTTTTCCTGTAGTTGCACATTTTAATAAGAATTTTCAAATGTTTATCCTAAAGCTATGTAGGAAGTTTTTGTATGATCTGTTGTGTTTAAAGGACTTTTTATAGTTGTCAGTGCACCATGAGGATACTGCTACACCAAATATGATAAGTTTTGTTACAATTACTGCTAAATAAAATAATTTCTAGTCAACCTCCAAAGTTTAAAATAATTTTTCTTTTCCATAGCTTTGTTACCATCACAGTTATTGTCATTACCCGTGTAAAAAGAGAAGCTGATGTACTGAAATTGCATAAGTAATACTTAGATCATGATCACTGTATTTTTTCTCAGTATGTGATGACAAGAGGTTCCAGAATATGCGGTCAGTATTTAGCACCTGATAAAATTATAAATTATTAAATTTTTAGGATAAAGGAATCTTGGCTCATAGGTAGAATTAAATGCCAAGAGACTCACTATAGAAACCACTTCCATGAGGAATCTTGGAAGTACAGTTGAGAGTTAAGTAACATCTGAAGTATGTAAATACATGTGGTATCATGTGTTTTTTATTTACATCTGCATAAGATATAAATTTACTTTTGTTTGATAACTTATCTTCATAAAAAGATTAAAGTAGGAAGGGGCCTCTGGAGATCACTAGTTCAACCTCCTGCTTAAAATGGGGTTAACTTCAAAAGGTGTTGACAGTGTGTTGAAAACCTTATTAAAGTTAAGACAAATGATGTCACCACTTTCTTTTTTGCTCTGCAAAGCTAGTAATTTTATTGTGAAAGGCACTTATCTTGGTCAAGCACTATTCACCTTGATAGTAGCCAGCACGGATTCACATTTCTGGAAGTAGTTTTCTTTACTCCTTAATTTTCCAAAGAGACTGAAGGAAGACCAAGAAGCTTGAAGCTCCTAAGATCATTCCTCATGTGTTTTCTGAAGTTGGACATGATGTTCACCTTTCTTCAGTCATTGGGGTGCTTCTGTAGTAATGACAGTTTTTTAAAGATGGGAGAGTGCAGCCTTGCTATGACATGGGCTTTCTTCCTCAGTGCTCTATAAAGTCTCTTACGTATCCAGTCCTAGGAATTCATCTATATCCGGCTTAGTCTGTAACGTGATCCTTCTCTTCTGAGGATGATAATTCTGTTCCTCAAGACTCCACCACTGGACACAGGGATCTACAAGACATGAGTTTTACCAGTAAAGTTTGAGGTGGTCAGAAGTCCAGACAAGCTGACTTCTTGTCATGCCTACTCATTTTCCTGCATATTCTTGTGCTTCGAGGAGGATATCCTCAAAAAGTAATCAGCTCTACTGTGTTTCTCCACCCTTCAGAGTGGTCTCCCTCTGTATCCTGCTTATCAGTTTCCTAAGCTGAAGCTTTCTCTTCAGAAGTCATGGGCTGTGTTTCTACATTTACCTTGCTCATTTGCCTCAGGACCTAAAATTCGTCCATTACATGTTTGTTGCTGTCAAATCTTCAATGACTTTTGCATCCTAACTAGTTCTTATATTTGAGTGACTGTCTCTCCTAGCTGTCCCATTCAGCATTTTCACAAACCATGGTCCTCAACAGTTTCCAGAAAACTCTAAGATTCTCTGGGGCTTGTTGCACTGCACTTTCAGTTGATGTCAATGATGAAAATCCTCTAGGATTGACAATTGTGATGTTTCTTCCAGTTGTCCAAGGAAGGCTTTGTCTACCTGCTCCTTTTAATCATACTGAAGCATGTGCTCACCACGATGTTTCCTTTGTCGACCCTTTCTTCTGGCCCTGGCACATTAGTACTCCCTGGACCTGCCATCTCCCATATAGCAGGGTCCTGTACATATTTTCTTTTTCTTTTTTTTTTTTTTTTTCGTTCTCCAGCTGCCTTCCTAGCAGTGTGCAGCTCTCTTCCTTCCTACCTGTCTTTCCTAAAGAGCCTTTCTCCATCCATCACATCTTTACAGTTGTGTGGGCTGTCCCAAAGTATGAGTTCTAACTTCAGTGAGTTCATAGCTCTGCAGTTACTTCCAGGTTCTCCTGTTTGTTTCATAGGCTGTACAAATTAGTGTACAGGTGCTTCAGATGAGCACTCCCAACAGGCAATCCAAGTTAACTTGTTTTTTCATGGGCAGTGTGAGAGCCACTTTCATTGCCATTTATGCCCTTGCTTCTATACATTGATTTACCTGCAACTTGGGTCATCACAATCAGTAAGTTTGCTGGCAAAGATACACATGCTTCTTTCCAATATGTGATTTCCATCTCTTCCTGACAGTCCTTACACCTTGAGGAAGATCCTGTGATTTCATAAGTTTAAACCCTAAAAGCAGCACCAGCCATTCAACTAAGAGTTTGTCTGCAGAGTTTGTCCTATGCTACCAAGGTTGCAAGTACAATTCAGGTGTCAAAACTTAGAAAATAAAAGCGGATAAGAAAAATGAAACTAACAAAACTGTCTTAAATTTGTCAGTGATTTCTATTTTTTTTTTTATTTATTTTTTTTTTTTTTTCCCCTTCTGGCTACATTCTTTAGATTACAAGTAGTATTTTCTGTTATATCTAAATGAAACACCCACATAATTTTCTGGGTGGTCTACTTTTTTTCTTAAACCCTCATTCTATAAAGAGTTCCAAGGGAAATATTTTCTTTTTTCTCTTCCATTGCACAACTCTGAAAATATCCTGTACAGTTTCCTCAGTAGCCTAAAAAATGCCAAGCACCACAGCACAGAAAAAGGAAGAGCTGAAATCTTCCTTTACGGAATGCTCACTGAGCCTGGGTGAAAATGTCAAGAAAGATCTGATAATGTTTCCATGCACGAACTTCTGGACTCTACCAGAAAGAACTGGATTGGTATATGTTCCAAAGCCATAATCTGCACATAATACAGAATTTTTTTCATTAAAATATACTGTTGCCTTTGTACAACAAGGATTTTCTGTCCATGTAATTGTTTATCTTATGCCACTTTCTATATGTAGTTTGCAGTTACAAAAAAGACATCGAGAGTGTACAGGAAGAATAAAATCATAAATATAATCTCATATTTTGTGTTTATTTTAGTGTAGGCTTGGAAAAATCTATTTTCTTGCTTTGTTTAGTGAGGATTTGTTTGTTTGTTTTTTAATGAAGAGTTCTTCAAGTGGTTTACACCAGGACTTGGGTTTGAGACCTTCCTGCATCTTCCTCCAAACTCCCAACCCCCATCATGGATGGACTCAATGATATTGATGGTCCTTTCCAACCTAAACAATTCTATGATTAAATAAGAGTTTAACTAGCAGTTATGCTGCTTCGTATTATTCAGTAGTGGTTTACTTTTCCCCTATATTTATGAGATTAAAGAAATATGAGGGATTCTTAAAGAGTTTTGTGGGCCTCCCCACAGCACAGTGGGGAGCTGTATCTTATAAGCAGAAAGAAGATGGGAATAGTTTTAAAAAACTGTGATTCTCAAGCCATAATTTGACAATCATTTCATTAAGGAGAAGGCCTTCTAGGGAGAAGGTAGTTCTTTTTAGTTTATTTTAATGCAGGCATAAGGTGGAGAACGAGGTTTTGGAGGGAAGTGGGCTATGTAACCTCTAAATGTTGACACTGGAAGAAATGTTTGTCTTTATCACTTTGTTTCATTCTGAATTTCAGTATGGAGCATGGCCTGATTGTGTTCTGGATTGAGATGGAGGAATTCCCCCTGTCTCTATTTTTGAAATCTGTATGTCATGTTATTTAATAATAATAACAACAACAACTGATAGAAGGTTGGTGCCACTTAGAAAATCCTTATGTGGAAGATGTGGAAGGGGGGATGTCTGCTGTGTGTATACAGCTACCTTTTATGACAGTAGCTCTTTGTGTTTGTCAAAATCTGATTAAGAAAGAATTCTCAAGCCCACTGAACTAACATAGACATAAAGAGACTTCACTGAGTTGTGAAAGTCTGGAAGTAAAGTTATATGCAAGTAATTGGTAAAAGAATTTTAAATTGATTTTTTTTATGTAGCACAATCTTTGCTTGAAAGTATTTTCAGAAAAGGTGTTTAACAAGTAGACAACTGGTACTGCTTACTATCCGCAATTGCACAAACAAACTATTTCTTTTTTTCCTTCCTGATTTTTTGTTTTTATAATTCTCACAGAAGTTTAGAGAAATACAGATTATGTATAAGTTCTACTCCATGCTCAAGTCTAGTTTTATCAAATATTTTACACTGCTTATCACATAGACCTTAGTTTAGAAGACACAAGTGCTTTTCTAGGTCTTACCTGTTCTCTATTACTTTGATAATGGATAAATAAAACTGTGTTATTTTGTAGAATATAAAATCCAATAATATTTCTAAACTTTTCTTATCGTATATCCTATAGCCTGAGTGTAAGACATTCTGATGGGCTGAAACCTCCCTGGAAAAAAATACTAAATCCAACTTTCCAATATTTCATGCAAATTCTTTGTCATTAGCATGATATATAGAAGGGGCAGCAATAATGTTCTTGCTTGTGACAATGAGTCTAAATGAAAGTTGACATCATTGCTATACTTGTGTGAAGTTCATTCTCTGCATGTGAGCACATCTCCTCTCAAGGAGTCTTCAGATGAAGGTGCAAATACTGAGTGGTCTAGAGCAGTTGAGGCAATTCTATGTGAATGCAGAGGCACTCAGCAAATGTAACTTAAAAATGTACATACTTCCTTACCTTGGGTATTTATAGGCTTATGCTCACATTTGAGGATAAGACTTGAGGATTCTTTCTAAATGCTGTCCTGATTCTTAATTTTGTTGTTGTTGTGAATCTTTTAGTTCTGTATTTCTAAAATGGAGCTAATAGCATTATTCACATTGCTGAAATCAGTCAGTGCAGTTAAGGTTCATAGCACAGATGTCCATAAAGAGAAATCAAAACTTGAATACGTGGCTGTAAGAAGCACCTTTTTCAGCTTTGTCAGTCACTTCACAGGGGGTTTAGTTTAGTATCTGACACTGATGCATCCAGAATTTTATGCATTTTTTTTTCTTCCTCAATTCCAAGATGTTTTTGCTTACTGCAGTGATTTTCAGCTGCTTATTTGTTGGCTAGTATGCTGTACTCAGTCAAATATCATTTTAAGCTGTTCTTGGAGCCCACTTTCTATCTTGCTGTAGGGGCGTGTATTTGCATGACACCTATTTGTTTTGTCTGTTGTAAGTGGCTTTTATCATCCCCTCAAAGGAAGAAGTATGTCTAAGATGTGTTAAACAAGGAAAGAGAAAGCAATGGAGAACAGAAGCAATGGAAGTGTCAGGGGCAAAAGGGGAAGTGAAGAAAATGATGGAATAAGCAACGAAAACATTAGATTTATTGGGGGTAGATGGTAAAATGGTTAAAATGGTAGCGTAACTGATCCTTACATGATGATAGCATTTTCCAGTTTTAATTTGTTAGAGAAAACACACTTTAAAATGGTTAAATTCAGTGTATGTGTTTAGATATTTTTCTGATTCTTATGCAATTCTTGAAGCCATTTGCCTTCCAAGCCACTTCCTTCCTCTAGAAAGAGTAAAACTTAGAGGATTATTGTGATTTACTGCAAAAACAGTTGTGAAGTCACTGTTGCATCCCACCTGTGGGAAGTGGAGGGAGATGACTAAGATTCATAAGTCCCCTCAGTGCAGATTAATGCAAGATAACACTCAAGGTCCATATATAAACATCAACTTTAATAGGAGATGTCTGCAGAGAAACAATTCTGTAAGTGTTGGCCCTCTCACAATTTCATCTACCTAAGCTATGCAGATTTCCACTGTTGAAAATGAAGGTACTTATGTTACTTAACACCTTTAAGAGGGGAGAGAAGGAAAGAGATAGAGAGGAAACAGGAGGAGAGACAGACAGAGAGATCACCCGTCCTGGATCCAGCATTGGACCTGCCAGTGGAGGTATTCAGTGCAGAAAAAGTCCCCTCTGATTGACCCCAGTTCCTGGAGTGGTTGACAGAACATTTCCATGGCATGGCAAGTCAAGTTACACCACACCCATCCCCACGACTTCCATTTTGTCCTTTTCTTTGGGCCTTATCCAGGTTCACAGTAAAGGTCACTTGGGGCTCATCCATTCCAAATATATTCAGCACTGAGTTCTTTGAACTTCTTTCAAGGGAGCATCGAACTACCACAGAGTTCTAAGCCTGTAATTTCCTGACAAATTGAAATGAGAAAATGAAATGGGAAATGAGCAAAAAAGCAC
The DNA here is from genome assembly GCF_000691845.1 of Merops nubicus. NCBI lineage: Eukaryota > Metazoa > Chordata > Aves > Coraciiformes > Meropidae > Merops > Merops nubicus. The sequence goes on from NW_008631694.1 coordinate 9,529, forward strand.
CCAAAACAACCTTCTTCTCTCAAAAACCTAAAATAAAATTTTATGGCGAATAAAATTTGACCATGGTCAATACTTGGAATACAAAAGGAAGAAATCTGTGTAGGCTATGCTGTATATCAGCAGAGTTGGCTTAGCATAGAGTTTGGAGTTCTAATACACAGCTGAAGGTCCTTTCTAGACACTGGCAGTTCTTCAGCCTGAGGTGACTTGTATTGTGGCAGTTAATTTCCAGTGCCAGCTACAGAATTCAGATACATCAAGAGATGGTCTTTCAAACTGTGCTTATCCCTTGAGAAAGCATTTCCGAAAGAAAAATAATATCTCTCACACCTCCTCTGGAAACCAACTCAAAGGTACATCGTATCCACTTCTTGCTACAGGCTTGTAATGAAAAAGCAGGGTTTTCTCTCCTAGGTCATTTCTGTTTTCTTTGTAGATCCAAGCATATAATGAAACATTAATTGCAACTTCTTGGTCAATTTTTGCCTATTCATAGCATTAAGGAGTTCAAATTATCCCATATTAGATTCCATACTAGATGCCATATTTAGCTAATAATATGAGAAAGCCAAAGCCTACCTGGAGTTGAATTTGACAGGTGTTATAAAGGGAAACAAGAACCAATTTTACAACTACTGAAACAGCAGAAGGAACACCAAGGCAAGTGTGGGTGTGCTGCTGAATGCATCTGGGAAGCTGCTGTCAAAGGATGTGTCTAAGGCAGAGATACTTAATGGGTTTTTCCCTCAGTCTTTGCTGGTAAGATCAGCCTCCAGGAACCCCAGACCCCTGAAACTAGAGACAAAGTCTGGAGCACGGAAGACTTGGGGTCAATGAAGGACCACCAAGCTAGGGAGCACTTTAACAAACGAGGCATATATGAGTCCATGGGGCTTGATGGATTCAACTCATGAGTGCTGATGGAGCTGGCTGATGTCATTGTGAGATCACTCACTTATCTTTGAAAGGTCTTGATGATCAGGAGAGGTTTCTGAAGACGGAAGAGAGGAAATGTTGGTTTTATCTTCAAGGAGACCATTAAGAAAGATCTGTGAACTACAGACTGATCAACCTCACCTTAGTCCCTGAGAGGACAATGAAACAACTAACCCTGGAAACCATTTCTAAACATGAAGGAGAAACACATGCTCAGGAGTAGTCAGCATTGACTTATCAATGAGAAGTCGTGCTTAACCATCCTGATAGCTTTCTACAAGGAGGCAACTGGCTTGGTGCACAAAGGGAGAGCAGTAGATGTGTTTTACTGTGACTTTACTGAAATCTTTGACAGTATTTCCCATACCATCCTTAGAAAAACTGAAAAAGTACAGATTAAATAAGTGGATAGTGAGGTGGATTGAAAACTCACTGAATGACCAGACCTAGAGGATGGTGAGCACAAAGTCCAATTAGAGGCTGATGACTAGTGAGGTAGCCCAGGGGTAAGAGTGGACCCAGTGCTGTTTAACATCTCAGTTAGTGAGATGGCTGATGGCGGACAATACGTGCACAAAACTCTGAGGCGTGGCTGATATATCAGATGGCTGTGCTGCTATTCAAAGCAAATTTGGTGAGCTGGAGAAATGAGAACAGAGGAAACACAGTAAATTCAACATAGGGAAATTCCAAATCCTGCGTCTAGGAAAGAGTAAACACAGGCATCACTACACACAAAAGCTGACCAGCTTGAAAGCCACTCTGCAGAGAAGAACTTGGGATTGTGGTGGACACCAAGCTGATCATGAGCAGGCCAGTGTGCCCTTGTGGCAAAGGTGGTCAACAGCTTCTCAGACTGCATACCAAAGGGTGTTGCCAGCAGATAGAGGGAGGTGGTCCTTCACCTCCTACTCAGCACTTCTCAGACCACTCTGTCGGTATTGAGTCCAGTTCTGGAGTCTCCAGAACAAGAAAGATATGGACTTAACTGGAATGAGTCTGTTGAAGGGTCACAAAGATGTATAAGCAAGTAGAGGATTTGACATACAAGGAGAGGCTGAAAAAGCTAGGATTATGCAACATGAAGTGGATAGGACTTACAGGGGCATCTTATCTGTTTTTACAAATGCCTCATGGGAGGGAATGAAGGAGAGTGAGACATGATCTTCTCAGTGGTACCCGGTGACAAGACAAGAAGCAATAGACGCAAATTTTAAGATGTGACAATCCACCTGAACACAAGAAATTCTGTAAGAACAGCCATATAACCACAGAAAAGGAATATAAAATCCTTCATATAGATCCATGTGGTTCCTTATCATACCATTCTCCAGTTGAATACAAAACAGAGGTCAGCTGTTGTTTTGCCAATGACCAGGCCCAACAAAAATGATAGCACCAGCAGGAAGATGAACCAATACGCAGACTGTATCGTGGACACAAATGTTACTATATGAATGACCGCCAGGGGTACAAACAGGTCAACAAGCTCATACATGATCGATGCCATCCCCAACGATCCCACAAACGACATGACTCAGCCCACAACAGGTGGTACAAACAGAGACCCGATGTTTCCCACAGTTGGCATGGGAAACAGCCAGACCAGCAAGCTGAACACGTAAGAGAAAGGTGACCACATAGTGACTCTCAACCAATCGGCCCGTGTTCACAAAGGTCTAAACAGACTGGGGCCCAGCTCCAGGGAGAGTCAGGAGGTCTTCCCTGAACCAGGAAGCTCTGTGGAGTGCACTCCACAGACAGACACTCCTGACTCCCTGCAAGTGGTCCCAGCTTTTATCCCCAAGCAGACACCTGACCTTTGTCAACTCAATGCG
>NW_008631694.1:12333-64444 GCF_000691845.1 Merops nubicus
TTTCCCCTTGTGCCCCCCCCCGCCCCCCCAGCCGCACTGTGGGGGGAAGCTATAAGGCAAACTCACCACCTCTTTATGAAGGGCTGTGGGAATCACCCATATGTCAACCTTAATTCGGGGCTCGGGGTTCAAACCCCAGCATTTCAGCTGTACAGTTGTGGCATGCAGTGAGTAAGAACTTGGCGAACTCTGATATAGTGTAAGACCAAAAGTCATTGACATGAATAAGAAACACAATCAATATTTCTTCATGTATAATGGAGCCATTGCTTCAGCTATATCTTGAAGAGGAAAAGCTGAAATATTAAAAAAAAACCAAAAAACAAAAAAACTTATTTATGATTTATAGTGTTCTTGCCACGGAAACCTGGCCAAAGCTTCAGCGAGTCCTGTACATAAGAACAAATCAACCAAAGGGTAATCCCGCTCTAGTCTTTTTAGGGTAAAGATTCTGTTGCCAGGAGCAGTGAAAGGGAAGGACAGTTCATGTGTATCCAACTGAACTATAAGTGGCTCACACTGGTGTAGCACACATCTAATTAAATTCATGGTAAGGTTGATCAGCCCTGTGGATCCTATTGCATACAAACCTAAAACCTCCCACTGTTAGTTATGTAATAAGGAATTTATATTTCTTGCCTTTTTCATAAAATATGCATACAAGCCATGGTCATGAAAGAGATTAGGTCTTTTTTATGGCAATATCTGTCTTGAATTCCTTTACAATGTTGTTCTAAGGCCTTGAATGAAAATTGTAGCTCATTGCTTCATTAGAATTAAAAAAAAAAAAAAAAAAAAAAAAAAACCCCGACTTTTTAAAAAATAACCAACTTCTAATGTTCAGTGCATAGGATTTAGAGAATTTCCAAAAAATCTGAAAATCTAATGTAATCTTCAGCAAGTTACAAGCAGAGAATGAAAAAAAAAATGAAAGAACTGCAAGATGAGAGCTTGAAAACAAATCAGAATTAATTATATGAACAAATGAATGGATTGACTAAATTTAAAGACACAATTATATGACAAATTATGCTGAAAATTAAATTGCTCACTGAAATAGAAGCAGCTCCCTAGAGGCTGCCTATGTTGTGCAACACTATCATGAAAAGCACCCAGGTAAAATGTCTTTGTCTTACTCAATAGATTTATGTATGTGGAGAGACAGTTGGATTACTTTGCAGACTGAACTTTTTGTAATTTTTGTGGCTTGTCTCTTAGTAACGAAGTGCCAACACACAACTTTGGGAAAGCAGGATGGATCACTAGCAGTATTCTTGACTAAATTTGGATTAATTTGGTGAAAGTCACTGTTAAAGATGATTAAAATGGGTGCCCATGATGCCATTTTGACTTCTATTTTCCAGGGCATCAGCTAAGCCCACACACTTCATACTGCATAGTGTTTTTAGGATATCAAAAACCTGCCAATGAAGCTGCTAAATATTCTGAAATATAAAATATTATTTATCTACTCTGTTACATTTAGTAACATAGTCCTAATGCTACCAACTCTGCTTAAAATAGATCTTTTTTAGATTAAGTGTGTCTTTTGGAGTACCTTTGCATGCTTGTATATGTAGAGAGGCACAAAATCTCTGATGAAATGGGTTTACAGCTGAATTGAAAAAATAATTGGAGAACAAATGCATCATAAGCTGTGTCCCTAAGTCGCATGACTGTTTCTGTCTGTGGCTATATTTTGTTTTCTCCTTAATGTATGGTAATGTGCATAAATGTGTAGTCTTTACCTACGTGTGTATCTGTATCTGTGTGTTTTGTTGCATAAAAATGAAAGAAGGCAGTATCTGAAGACCACAAGATAGTGTTAATCTGTTAGCCTAACATATAAATTGAAAACAAAACTGAAGCCTGTAATCAGTGATTTTAAAGCAGCAATAAGAATATAAATGAAGCAAAGTCTTGTTGAGTGTCTTTATAATAAACATGAGAAGAAAAAATAATAATGTTGGAATAATGTGAAAATGAAACCTCTAGGAAAGCAAAATCTGTTCTCAAGCCTTGGAGGGAGTATACTGTAAATAACTGTGAACAACAAAACTTCAAACTTTTAAGGAGTAACTGACTTTTCCACTAAGCCTTAGTTACCTGGTTATTTTTAGGCATATTGTATCTTATGATGATGCTGTCTCTCAGAGGCTGGGGAACAGCAGAATAAAGGGAAGAAGAGTTCATATTCCCAAAGACTGAGCTCAGGTTTCTACAGAATAGGAGTCATCCCTTCTGTGTGTTCTGAATTGTTTTCTTCTTCCAGCCTAACATTTATTTTGCTATGGATATAAGATTACAGCTGTCCTTTCAGATCAGATGATAGAAAAGAAAGAAATAAAGCATGAGAAGGGCAGGCAAAAGGAAGACCTTCAGGAGGAAGGTCTGCTGCTGTTAGAAGGTGTGTCTGATGCTATAATGAAGGATCAAAGAAGGGGGTGCCAAACTGACTTTTGGTGCTTTCAGGAGATGAGGTCTGGCAAAGGAGAAAATGAGCTAGAGCTCTTCTAGGCCCGTACAAGAGTTCTCCTCATATCAAGGCTCTTGGAGGAAAGAAGTTCATGAGAGATTAAATAAAATAGTCAGGAGGTTAAAGTTGTGCAGAAATTCAGATATTGTGATAGGTGGAGGCTGTAGTGTTTGGGGAACTGTTGTGTGATTTTTAATTAATAATGAGTTTGGGCACAGCTCATTTGTAACTATTTCCGTAGCAACTTGTCCTGTGCTTGAAGACTAACAGAATTACACTGCAATAACTAAGAAGTTTCTCTTTACTTCAAGACACATATGCAGACAGTTATTTAGAAAAGCAATTTTGTTCAAAGTCTTGTGTAAATGGCAAAAGGAAGCAACCATGGTCTCTAATGTCCTTTAAACAATCATGTGACTGATTAAGTATTAAAGCATTAAAGCTAGGTAGCATTAGTAAGCATGTTGTTCAACCCTACTGATTACAGCATGATCCTTGGCAGTTTTTCTACTCTGGTTTCTGGTTCTTCTTAGCCTAGTTCAGCTTGCTCATGTCAGACCTGAGTCACTTTGAGGAATGACTCAGAATTCAGTTTCAAAATACATGGGCTCCATTGCAGGGGTGAGTAAGAAATTTATATCTGAAAACTCACAGTAAGGATTCTTTATGGCACTTAAGTAGGATAATTCTTTGACCTTGTTCAGATGCATGTGGTTATACCTGAGGAGGAATAAATTCAGATCAGAATCATGAGGAAGAAAAACACTGAGTCCCAATTAAAATAGTTTATTCTTTAATGGTAACTTAATAGCTTGAATTATGCAAGATTTGCAGGTTTCAGTTCTTGCTTCTGTTTTCACCACTTGCTTCTGTTGCAGATGTCTCCCTAGAATGTTTTAGAGTGCTTTAATGTCACAGTCTGGGCTCACATTCAAAATATTCACCTTTAAGTTTGTGGTCTGGTAAAAAGATCAGTTGTTCCAATAGGTTGAATTCCCATGTCGACATTTCACTGCATACTTAATTGGATGTATTGAATGTTAAAGAGACTGCTAAGTGTCACTTTCTGTATCAGAAATTGTTCTGAACCTGGAAATGAAGCCATATAATGGAAATGAGCTTATTCAGATGCAATGTATTTTTTTGCACTGAATGAATACATAGTGCACAACTTCTTGGAATGTAGAGTTGTACAGATCCCTTTCTGGTCACATACAAAAAAAAAAACCAAACTCATGAAATTATTCTTGTCTTCCTGCATCACTTTGATTCATGAATGTAGAAACAGAAGGAACCTTTAAGGTCACATATTTTCCCACATGAACAGAAACAAGCATGGGTTTCTGGGTACTTTTAATTATGGAAGTTTTACCTATGTCGATATTTCTTCAGGAAGAATAATGTCCAGAATAGCCATATGATGTGCTGGGGCTGTATCTGTCTGCAATAAAAGATGGGGCTTATGCACACCATCTTGAAGCACTTAAATTATAGTATTGCAATCTATCCTGATTCTTGCATGACAATAAATCCAGATCTGACTGTTCTGTCTCCCATCAATATTAATTTGTGAACAGATTCAGAGACTACTTCCAAACAGAGCAGTATGTGAAGTGTACTAATCCAGGAGCTATGCCCAAATAACTAAAACTCTGTTGTGGTCATGACCAGACACCCTTTATATGACTGCTTGTCACAACACATTTAGGTCTGTTCTTGAGGGTAGTCTTACGCAACAAAGATGGACAACCATTGGTTTTTCAACATACCCTTGTCACTACTGTAAGCAGAAAGAAGGCTTACAGAATGTTTCCCAGTCTTAGAACAGAAATGTACATTAGTTTGTTGGAAACCTTTTCAGGCTATTACAGATGTTTTATAATATGTATTCAGGGAGAAGACATAAAAAGGGAAGCTCAATTAAATCTGAAACTGGCCAGTGTTGTCAGACACCAAGAAGGAGTATTTAAAGTATGTTAATAGCAGGGAGAGGTCTAAAGGAAATGCTGGACCTGTGCTTGTTAAATATTGTCATCTGTGTCATCAGGGGTGAAGAAAAAGTGGAGGCATTCAATGCTTTTTTTGATTCAGTCTTTAGTAAAACAGACAGACCTTGGTGTCCTGATCCGATGTCGGGGGAGGTTTCGATATGATCCCAGGAGGTGAGATTAAGACACAAGCGAAGTCAATGCCGGTACGGTTTTTATTACAAAAAGAGGAAAATGTTAGAAAAGAGTAGCGATAGGACAGAGTGAAAATAAAAGGCAGAAATCAAGCAAGTGGTCGGTAGAGATTCGCCAGAGCAGTGACCACCATGGGCCCGCAGCACACCGTCGGGCTGGAGCTGTCTCAGCCTCGGGGGCGGGCAGGGGAGCAGCAGCGAGGCGGTGAGCAGGCCGGAGAGCCATAAGCAGACGAGTCTGTGGCACAGGAGGAGGAAAGAGCCAGAGAGAGCCCTGGGCAGTGTCCGCACCGGTTTGTATAGGGTCCGAGCTGGGAACTGACATCACGGGTCCTCAGGTCTGCACAAGTCCCACGCGAGTGTCGCCTGCTCAAGGTGCCCTGCGTGACCCCAGGCGGAGGGGCTGCCGGGCCTGGGCACGGGGCCTGTCCCATTCGCACACCCGCGCTGCACCTCCCTGGGCGGGTGAGGGGTAGGGAGCAGGCCAGCGGTGTGCCCGGGTGGTCCTCTGGAACGGCCCGTGACTCACACACGTGCTCGGCTCCTCTCGGCGTGGTGTGCACCCAGACGCGTTCTGCCCAGCTCACACAGCTCCTCCACACGTGCGGTCCTCCATCCAAGGCTATCTTTGAGACAAACATTCATGGCTCGGTCCTTCACACTTGGGCTAACTGGCCCCCTGAGTCGGAGGACCATGAGTGTGGGAACAGTGACTTTCCCTTTGTGAACATTGAAATTTTAAGGTACCAGCTGCATCAGCTGAACGTTCATAAGTCCATGGGGCCTGATGGGATGCATCCCAGAAATCTTAAAGGAGCTAGCAGATGTTATAGTAAGATCCCTCTTGATCACCTACCAGAGATGATCTTGGGAATCTAAGGAGGTCCCTGATGAAATGCTGGGGTTTGAGTCCCACATTAAGGTTGACATATAAGTGATTCCCACAGCCCTTCACAAAGAGATGGTGAGTTTGCCTTTTATCTCCCCTCCAGGGTGTGGCCGGCCCTGCAGGGAGAGCCATACAGCAAATGAGTCCCAGGTGTCCTGCATGAAGTAACCAAAGGTCAGGTGTCCCGCTTGGGGATAAAAGCTGGGACCACTTGCAGGAAGGGAGGAGTGTCTGTCTGTGAAGTGGATGTGCCTCACAGAGCTTCCTGCTTAAGGAAAGACCTCTTGACTCTCCTGGAACTGGGCCCTGGTCAGCTTGGACCTTTGCAAATGTGGGCTAGGAGGGTGAGAGATGGCCGTGTGGGCACCTTTGTCTCATATGTTTAACATGTTGACTTGGCTGTTTCCAATTCCATCTATGAGAAGCCTTGGTTCTTTGTTTGTGTCACCTCTTGTTGGTCAGCTGATGTCTTTGTTGGGATCATTGGGGCTAATGTCAATTGCATGTGAACTAATTGACTTGTTTGTACCACCAGCAATTGTTCAAAGAATGACTTTTCTGTATTCAATATAGTTAACTTACTGGTTTGTCTTTCTGCTGGCTGTGTCGTTCCTGTTAGGCCTAGTGACTGGCAAAACAACTGCTGACTGGAAAACAATGTTATTCCAATCCACAAAAGGGACATGAGGGAAGACCCAGGGAAGTACGGACTTTGGGGTCTAGCCTCGGTTCGTGGAAAAATTATGGAGATTATTATACCGAGTAATACTGAAAGGCATTTAATGAATGATGCAATCATTGGCCACAGTCAACATAGGGTCACAAAAGGAAAGTCCTGTTTAACTAACTTAACTGCCTTGAGTTTTAAAGTTTTAAAATATTATGGTGAGTGTCTTGGCAACTACATCAAGCTCTTAGGGGTCTGGAATGCATCTTATCAGGTCCCGTAAACTTGGTATTTTCAGGTTCCTCAGGTGGTCACTGAATCTGACCTCTTACAGTGTGAGGGATTTTGCTCTCCTGGTCCATGTCTTCCAGTCCATCCACTTGAAAAGTGTGGGAAGAGAGCTTGCTGGTGAAGACTGAGGCAGAAAAGTTGCTGAGTACCTTAGCCTTCTCCTCATCTGTTGTTACCAGTTTGCTAGTAATGTTCAATAGGGGGTACACCTTTTTTGATCTTCCTTTTCTGATTGACATACCTGTAGAAGCCCTTATCTCTTTTTGCATGTTCAGCTCCATCTGTTCCTTGGTTTTCCTGATCCTATCCCTACATAACCCGGCAGCATCCCTATACTCTTCCCAGGATGACCATCCCTGCTTCCACTGCCTGTGCATTTCCTTTTTGTCCTTCAGTTTGACCAGCAGATCTTAATTCGGCCATGTTGGCTATTTGCCTTCCTTGCCTGGTTGCTTACACTGGCCTTCGAGAGCTCTTGTGCTCTATGGAAAGTGTCCTTAAAGATTTGCCAGCTCTGTTCTGCTCCCTTGTCCCTGAGGGCCCTTTCCCAGGGGGGTGCCACTGCCTAACTCCTTGAACAGCTGGAAATTTGCTTTCCTAAAATTCAGGGTCCTTGCTTCACTCTTTGCCTGAGCCGTATCCCTCAGGACTCCACCAGTGCATGATCACTACAGCCCAGGCTGCCTCCAGCCTTGACATTACCAGTTAGCTCACTTGCATTAGCGACCAGTGGGTCCACTACCACATCTGCTCTGGTAGGGCTAAGATGAATAGCCTCTGCCTCAGAAGCAGTCTAAAAAAGGCTGAGGGATTTGTTGTTTCTCTCTTAACAGCTAAATTGGTATCTATGCAAACAAGTCACTGGTCATTGCAGAAGTGAAAAGTTTTTTTAGGAAAAATAAACTACATCTTCTTTTGGCAATACATCCAAAGATAAAAGTGATAAATACTTTGAGGAGGAAAGTAAGTATGTCTTGGAAACATCCTATCAGAGTGTAGGCATTGTAAAAATAAAACATTCCTGAAACTTTCATACCTAGTATCATAATGATATAAAAACACCAATTAGAGAAATGTTATTCTACACTTGATACCTTCAGAACTTGCACTATTTTATTAGGTAGTATAGATCAAACAGCCACCAGTATTAGTTTTTCACTGAATAATCTACATATATATGAAGTAGGAACCAAAAACAAACAAAGGAGGAAAAAAAAAAAAGCAAAGTGAAACAAAAACAAAACCCCAAACCAAACAAACCATCCCCCAGCAGCATTTCAGTATACCGGTCTTGACATATTTTTGATGAAATAAGGGACCTAGTGTGTTCTGTTCTGATAATGAGAGGGGCATCAAACAATGAGCAACCCTAATGCAAAGCAAATCCTCAAGAAAATCTCAGTGGTAAGACCAAGAGGGTGTTTGTTGTTTCAGAATCCCATCCCAGATTTTACTGAATCTCTTCTGCCATATGATAGCAAGTGAATGGCATTCTCCTGAAGCTGCCTGGTTAAAGTCTGCCTGGTGCAGGCTGGGAAAGGCACCTTTTATGGAGTTTCTCAGTTCCTTTGCAAGGTGGTATAGTCTCATTGCTAAAAAATTATTTTACACTACTGAGAAGGTAAGTCAGCAAAAGGAACTAAATTACAGGGAACATTTCAGCTTTTAGTGACAGAACTATTTTCCATTGGGGACCTTCCACTTTCTCAGATGCAGTACCTGGAACAGATAAGAATTTAATTCTGCTGCTAAGGGTGCAGTTAATTATACAGGTAATAATTACAGCAGTGAAGTTAATGATCTCATTTTGTGCAGGCTGAGATACTGTAAAATGCTGCGATTACCTGGATATATCAGATACTTGGTAATGGAATTTCCTTAACCTTGTCTTTGGTAGAGAGAAATAGGAAATACTGAAGATAAACTTAGATTTTTAGTAAAAAAAAAAAAATATGTTTTAACCATAAAACCAAGTTCATGTGGACAATAATGTTTTCTTTATAGTTCAGGCTAACTATCTTTGCAAATACCTATCTTAGTCCTCTTTTGGGAAAAAATATAGAATGGAGATTTGAGATAGAGTTATGACATCTTTTCAGAAATAGTGACTTAAATTTGTTATCCTAATAAGACAAGCGGAAACAGCTTCAAGTTGCACCGGGGGGGTTATGGTTGGGTGTTAAGAATGGTTGTCAAGCACTGGAACAAGCTACATGGGGAAGTGGTGGGATTGCCATCCCTGGAGGTATTTAAAAGACATGTAGTTGTGCTGCTCATGGTTCGGTGGTGGAGTTGGCAGTACTGGGTTAACCATTGAACTTGATGATCTTAAAGATTTCTTCCAACCCAAACAATTCTATGATGTTTTAGAACTTGCCATCTGTTAAAAACTGTGGTTTATTCAGAACCGGATGGTAATTCTGGCTGTATTCATACCTCTGAATTTTTTTAAGTGTTTGGTGTGTGTTTTTGTTTGTTTGTTTGTTTGTTTGTTTTAATCTGATTCGTATCTTCAGTAATCTTTTTTCATTTAATTCTTCACAAACTTTTCAAAAAAACTGTAACAGAAATTTGCTAACAGAAATCATCAGATACCTGAATACTTTTTCAAGCAGTATTCATATGCAACTATGTTGTTGTAGTAAGTAGGAAAAAATGTTCTGTGTTTCATGAGATCGAAAACAAAACTGAAGAATTGTTTTGTGTGGGGTTTTTTTTTTTTTTTTTTTTTTTTTTAATCTGATTCATATCTTCAGTAATCTTTTTTCAATTAATTCTTTACAAACTTTTCAAAAAAACTGTAACAGAAATTTGCTAACAGAAATCATCAGATACCTGAATACTTTTTCAAGCAGTATTCATATGCAACTATGTTGTTGTAGTAAGTAGGAAAAAATGTTCTGTGCTTCATGAGATCGAAAACAAAACTGAAGAATTGTCATTGCTAGCTCACACATTCGTGTTATGTATAATAAAATGTCTGTCTAAGTGAGTTTATGCTATAAGCTCTCAGTTCAGTAAAGAATCCTTGTACAGGTAAACTATGATCATCCTTGTTCAAGTCCTACTAAAATAAATATAGACTCAGTCTGGTAAACTGCTCCTTCTGAGCTGGTACTGTATAAACAGGCATCAGACATGAGGAGAAGAAGCAAAAAGTTGATGTGAACTCGTCAAGGGTAAATAGCTGGACAGGAGTGGAAAAAAGCCCCCTATAATCTTACACTTTTATTCTGTGTTGCGGTTTGAAACATGTGTCTATTCCTTCTAACATGAAAGGCCAAGGAGCAAATTAGTGTCTTCACCTGCAAATAACACGATAACAAAACAGACAGGAAGACATTTGGTCTTAAGGGTTGAAGAAGAAAAAAAAAAAAAAAATCTATTTTTAGCAGAGCCAGTCCTAGAATTCTATTGAAAGCTTAGGGGTTGTTTCCTCAAGTTGTGTGGGGGTTTGTTTTGTTTTGTTTTTTAATTAAATTATATTCTCCGTTACAGTAAGATAAGAATTAACACAATAACCATAAATGCCAGATACCTGACATACAATCCATGTGCTCTCAGTGTATATATTAAAGACTAATGCTTTTATGCTGTTGTGGCTTGAGGCTTGGAATGGGGTCGTGACCTTCCAGCAACTGGGAGGACCCCGGGTGGGTGTGAAACCATTGTATTCCCTCCCCTTCCCACACACACTCTGATAAGAGGCAGGGAGTGGTTTCTTATTTCACTCCTGCCTTGGAGCTCGGAGAGGAAAGTTCTCCTTTCACTCCGTGGGACCCTGGAACCATTTCTGAGGGTTTTGTATATTTTATTTTTTGTATTATTCCCCTAATCTTTGTATATATTATTTTCCTTACCTCCCTTTTTCGTTTTCTGTTCCTTGTTGAACAATATACTTCATTTTTTTTCCAAAAGTGTCTCTCTCTTTCTCAAGGGGGGGGAGAGGCAAGTATATAGTTCTGTTCCGTGTGGGTCCTGCCCTGAACCCCTTTTTACACGGAACCAGGACATATGCCTAATGGTAATTTTCTGGGAGAATTGAGAGAATACAGGTGAATCGGAGGTCTTCTTGGGCGCATGGGTCTCGGGGGAATTTGTCATTTTCTCTACAGGATCCTAAAGATGATAATTTTTGTTGCTAGATGTTTTTTAGCTATCTCAATTTTTATTGTGGCATAGAAAAATTAGTTTCAGGAGACTTGCTTATTGGCAATGTTTCTGAGGTAAGTGGTATCAGCACAACCAGCCAAGTTGCGTGGCCTCGCCTGTGCTTTTCAAGCCAAAGCTGCTCTCCCAGCAGATATAGCCAGAAGAAAGCATTCAATAGATTTCTTGAGCGAAAGTTCAGCAAATCATTTTACTTACTTGTATATATCTGCATGTGATATACCTATGTATATATACAAGATATATACAGGTTTTATCTATATATACAGCACATAAGTATCCTGTTGTGCTGTTTGACAATAATGTTTTTCCTTGATAGTTCAGGCTAACTATCTTTGCAAATACATGTCTTAGTTCTATTTTGGGAAAAAAAATATAAAGTGGAGATTTGAGATAGAGTTATGACAGCTTTTCAGAAATAGTGACTTAAATTTATTATCTTAATACGACAAGAAGAAACAGCCTCAAGTTGCACCGGGGGGTTTTGGTTTGTTTGGGTATTATGAATGGTTATCAAGCACTGGAACAAGCTACGTGGGGAAGTGGTGGAATCGCTGTCCCTGGAGGTATCTAAAAACATGTAGTTGTGGTGCTGATGGTTGGTGGTGGACTTGGCAGTACTAGACTAACCACTGGACTTGATCTTAAAGATCTTTTCCAACCTAAATGATTCTACAATTCTATAATTCTAGTAGGAATTCTGGCAGTCTACTATTTATACTCTTAGAGGATTTATAATACAGTGATGCAAAGACATTCATGCTTTGAAATGTAGTCCGTAGCCAAGGCTGAAAGTTCAATCTATAAATTATACCAGATATAGAGACAAAAGGCATTTATTCATAATGTATTTTACTGAAATCATATGAATGCTAAATACATACTTTGTCTTTGGTGTTTTGTTTTGTTTCTTCTTTCCATTGTGTTTAAAAATTCCTGGAATTAATTAACCTCAGTTCATTAAATGTCAGATGTATGCTTTCTTTTGTTTGAGGAAACCTGACATTAGAATAAAGACCCTAGACAGGAGAAATCATTTTCTGTGCTTTATATTAAAGCTTATGCACCACCTGGTGGTTTTAAGAGGTGGTTGTGTTGGCCACATGCGTTACATCTGAATAGCTGGTTCATCAGATTAGACAGTCCAACTCTAAATGGCCATAATAGCACTGTGGTTCTATGTCTGGCATTTCTTGAGAGAGTGGAAAGATGATGACAAAAGCACCTACTTTCCCTTTAGCTCCCAGTGAGCTCTGGATTCACAAAAGGGTCTCAAGTTTTGCAGATAATTTACTTTATTTCTGCAGTTGCTATTATTTATAGAGACACACTCATTCTCTAACCTTTCCTCCTCCTCAGTCTCCTTTCTTCCACAACAGCACATGTCCAAGATAGATTAATAATCACAGTTATTCTATTACTTTATGTGTGAACTGCTATGTGGAATTGTTTGGGTGTTTGGTGTTTTGTAGGGAGGGTTTTTTTTGTGTGTTTTTGTTTGGTTGGTTGGTTGGTTGGTTTTTGTTTGTTTGTTTTGTTTTGTTTTTGTTTTTTTCCCCACAAAGCTACTATTTATTATCATTGTTTATTCTCTCCTGCTTTTTGATCCAGTATCTGGTTATATATTTTTAAAGAAATTTCCTGTTTTCTTTCTTACATATCTGGTGAAGAGGAGGACATGGCCATAGATAGATAAGTCTTACCATGTAATGTGATTGCCTAGAGCCTATGAATTTTAGTAAATGTTAAATAATCAGCAAAACAATGTGCCCTATCATCCTCAGACGTTTTCCATTTTCTAAGACTACATCAGTAATATCTTCATGTACTGGGAAGATCAATCTGTTTACTCCTTAGCGTAAAGCTTATTTTTCTCTCTCCAATTACCTCCAGCCCCACTTTCAGTATTCTGAGGTAGAATCATCTTACCCAATTTGCCTTCCACAACTCTAGAAGTTTGAAATTTTCCAAAGCCTGATTTTTTTTTTTGAAAATAAAGTGAGGCATTTTTTAAAAAACTTTCAACAAAAATAGCCAATTTCCTTCCCTAAGCAGACAAAAAATCTACAAGATGAAATCTTTAAGAACATTTCATCAGCTCTGTTCTGAGTGGAAAATGCCAAACTAGAAGTACAAAGGTAAGGAGAGATAAAATGGGCTTGAAATAGATGTATGTAAATCAGAAGTTACCCAAATATATTTGCAGACTATGTGGCTGATGCGAAAGCAAGAAACCAACTCAAAACATCTTGCACATACTCTTCAGGAAAATCCACTGAAAATTAATTCAAAGAAGTGTAGAACTCAATCAGTAATGACTATCATTTCAAAGTCTTTTTTCCTTTTATTCTTTTGTTCTGGATTCTAATGTTTTTAAAGTGCTCCTCATCCAGAGATTTCTATTTTAGTTTATTTGTGTTTTGCATTCACAACAGAAACATTTCTGTTCCTTTTAGGTATGTTTTTTTCTTCAAAATGGAGAAAGTGAATTAAGAACTAGTTTTGCTGCAAAGCATTCATAGTTATTACCTTCGTATGTTCTGTGAGGAGATTGCTGACTATTAAAATCTCAAGAAATATGGAAATGTATGAACAAGTATCTTCTAAGCTAAATATGTCCTATAATATTCTAACATTTTCTTTTTGGTGCAACAGACCATTTCAAAATAAGGGTATTAAATTGTTTTATAACTTCCTTGTAATTTATTTCAAGATTGAAAGAAGATATGTGATAAATTCTGTGTTATGATGGTGATTTATACTTCATATTGTAGTAAAAACCCTAACATTTAAATAGTCTGGGCTGGTGTACAGCAAATCTCCTATGCTACTTTTTCTAAAACAATTATAAATCAAATCTATCGTATAGGCTTCCTCTATTTCTTCACAGCATTTGCAACTTTAGTGTAATTTTTACTTTTCTGTGTTTGTGTCCCAGATACCCCAAGTCTCAATAAACAGGATAAAGGCAGAGGGTAATTATAAGAGCAATGTTCAAGCAATGCAGTTTACATAAGCTGCAGCGCATGAGTTGAGAACCTTTCTAACAATACCACATATTTAACAGTGAATTTAAGCAGATAGTAAGGGAACAGTAAGAAGAAGGAGGGTGACTACTTTTCTTTTCTCCATATATTTTTGGACACCTGGAAATATTGTTAAGTGATTTGCCTGCCTAGTAACTTTTGCATACTCCTTTTTCCACTCACAGTTATCTTTGGCAAGGAGTGTGACTGAAGAATGACTTCTTGTTTGCATTGAATCTGGATCCTACCACCTTTACTGATGACCACAAGTCCTTTTTTTTTTAATTTTTTAGTCCATAAGATGTGGGATAATATAGATTTATACCATAGTGGGATGATGTTCTTTCTTATTTTTTTTCCTCTATTCTTTTGCTCCTGATTCCTAGCAATGCTTTTACTTTTTTGCTGCCAGAAACTTATGTGTCTTCTGATAAAGTTGTCCTAACACAAATCTGTTCCTCCTGACGGTAAACTAGAGTTCATTGTTTTATTTGTGGTAGTAGATCAATTTCTCACCCTGTTACTCTACATTAATCTATAATGACTTTCACATCTAATTTTGTCACTCTGTTATTTAAGCCTTTAAGATCCTTTAATTCTTTTTTATTGTTTTCCTTACTCTCTTAAATAACTTAATTGGCAAACTAGGTCATCCCACTATTTGCCTCTTGTTCAGGTTACACAGGAGCCCAAAACTGGTTGGAGTGCAGGCTCTAGAGGAATTCCATTGGTGATCACCTTCTGTTGTGTGAATAGCTCTATGCCTACACTCTTAATTCATACCTTTAAATGGTCTATGTGCTGGCTGCTTAGTTTTCTTAAAAGTGTGAGGTAAGAAACTTTATCAAAAGACTTTGAGAAATCCAAGGAAGACACAAGAGCTTGGTTTCTCTTATCCAAATGTGCTGAAAAGTCAGGTGACTGCAAAAGTCTCGCAACGTTGACTTCTGTAAAAGGAGAGATTCTTGTCCCTTCCCAAGTAGACAGTATTCACACAGCTGTCCACAATTTTTAATTTATTTTCTTTTTTACTTTATCCTCTATAATAACTATTAACTAGCCTGAAGTTCTTTTAATGCTTTTAGGACCTTTTATAAAACTAACATCAACATTTGCTTCCCTTCAGTCCACAGGTATCAAGTGATTTCAGTGAGAGGCTATACACTATCATTAATATTCATTTTTTCTTTCCTTGAGTTCTTGTTGAACTCTTAAGTGAATATAATCTGATTCCAGCAGTGTAGTTATGTGAATATTATATGTTAATAAATGTTAGTATTACATTCCTTTGAAAGCCAGAATAGATACATTACATCCATTTACCTATAGGCCAAGGACCCAGTTTCTCCTAGCCTGTGTGGCATTGGATGGGCTTTCAGGGCTAAGTTATACCCACCCAAGGAAGTAGAGAACGATGTGAGGAAAAGGTAAAGACACCTTCCATACACACAGAGGTAGCAAAACCTGGAGGGAGAAAGAAAATATGATGCAATGCTCTCCTCACGTTATTATTGTCTTTAATACATATACTAGATACTTTCAGTTATTTTTAATGACCTACAAATGGATACAGCAGGACACTAGTTTGAGGGTCTAGCTATAGCTAGGACAGCCTATGTTGATGTGTGGGGATAAGCTCATTTTCTATGCATTAGTCCTTTTTTTGATGGAATCACTTATTGTAGTCTGGTGTAATTTTCTGCCTTCAGGTGTAATTTAGGCAATAAACATGCTTCTTTATACACATGCCCACAAGGAAATAAATATATATATACATTTTTAGTTAAGGAGATGAGAATCTGTGTTTAAATGTAAAATAGAAATGAAATTGCTCTGGCTTATTGGAAGTGGATCATCTCCACAGTCTCATAAAGATGAGTTCACTGTTACATTTGTATTTTGTGCAATAAAGAACAAAAAGCTCCAAGAGAAATCCAAGTCACTGTGAAAACCAATGAGAAAAAAAAATCTAGTTTATGCAATATTTAACTGAAACCTTAATTTGTGAAATAAGACAATACAAAATACCTTGGGTTTATGTTTATGGAAATAAACGTGTCAGAAGTAGAAAAAATAAATTCTGATTCACAGTAACTAAAAGCAAGTTTGCAACACTGACTAGACAACAAAAAAATTCCTACTTTCCCTCACTAGTGTGTTAGAAAATTAATTTTCTCACCAGTCTTGTTTTCTTAAAAAAGCCCTATTTAGAAAGAAAAAATATTCATAGGGTACAGGATGACTTATTCCCAGGTAGCTGCAGCTGGGCAGGGCCACAGCCTGGATAAACAAGCAAACCAGCCAATGGGGTCTTCACCCCATTGTCACCATTGTGACATACTGACATCTAGATAAGGGGGAGGGGCAGAGCCATGTTTGGTTTTGGTGGTTAGTTCCCAGCTGGAGCAGAGAGAGCTGCTGCCTCTCAGGTAAGGGACTTATTATCACCTCCTTTTTCTATTACTTCACTGCTGTTATTGTTATTACTGGTGTCTCTCCTCTTTGTGTTGTTCTATCAAGCTGCCCTTATCTTAACCCATAGGCTTTTGTTTTCCTCCTGATTCTCCTCCCCTAAGATGTGATGGGGGAGCAGTGGGCTGAGGTTGCTGGTGTTTAGCTCCCAGCTGAGGCTAAACCACAGCACACACAAATTTATTCTGAATTACGTCACTATTGTATTCCTTGACTTTCAGAATCGGTTTGTTAGGATTCACTTCAGTCTTTTGCCCCTTCAGCACAGAATGTTTAAATCTGGTAGGTGGTTTCAGGTTCAAAGTACACCCTTTTGGAAAGTGAGTGGAGAGTGAATAGGCAAATCTCTTACTAAACCTGAAGGCTAAGTTTGACATGGTAATTATATAAGTTGTATTGCAGGTGGCAGCTCTGAAAGAAATAATGTACTGGCTGTAACTAACATAAGTGAGTTTACTAACCCTTACTGCATGGACATACCACTTTTGAGACTACCTAATATTTCTAATAAAAGAAAAGTAAAGATAAAATCAAAATTCCCTGGCAACCCAAAGATCCATAAAGTCTTTTAAAAGCCAGCAAGAGTCTTGAAAAACTTAAAGACCTTAACCTAAAATATTGTATTTTTAACTATTATATTTTTGTGTTGGGAACTGTAGTTTTCTCCTTATTTGTACAGTACCAAATAAAATGAAATTTGACTAGAATATCTTTAAGAAATAGCATTAATGCTACAGATACCCTCCTGGATCAACTGAAAAAAAAAAAAAAAAAGTTTGCATGTGCTTCCTGTGTGCACATACATGTTTGTAACTATACTTCAGATGTACCTGTTCATTCTTTGGGAAGTATTTTGTATAACAGAGTACCTTCTATCTCAAATCCATTTATTAACATTAAAAAGAGAACATTGGTACCATAATAGTTTATCCTTTTACATGTTTGTCAGTGTTCAGGGACAGAAAAAAACAAAAAGGATTTTTTACTTATTATTTTCTCAAGGAAAATTCTTAAATATGCATAAGTATCTTTCAAGGAAATGGAGTAGATAATAAAGACACAAAACAGTACTTTGGACTTGCCAAAACCCTAGGGAATATTAATTTTTGAGGATCAGTTCACGGGCAGAGCTAACACAAAAAATAGTGGTTCGGATTCAGAAATGCTGCCCTCTGCATAAAAATTTAGGACATTTGTACCTATCTAGATCTACTAAAAATCTAGTGTTGGGTTTTGCACATAAAGAAAAAAAGGGGAAAGAAAAGTTCTCTTGTGCTGCTGAAAAGAGAGACAAAAATAGCTGACCATTCATACTTTGGTCTGAAAAATTCTCCCATATGCAAATAAGACAAAGATCAATAAAAAAGTATGTTAAACAGCTGATTAATGTTTGCTGTTCCTGTTTTCTAAAGCAACTTTTATGTCCCTAAATTCTTGATTATCTTTAAAGCCATGGGGCTTTTTGCATGCACAAGAGGACGGAAAATTAAATGTTTTAAATTGTCCAAGTATCCCTTGTTCCCTCTGAAGTGTTCTTTTCTCCTCTGCCATCTATAAGGACACTCATAGAACAAATTGGATTTTAGGATTAAAGGGAAATGAGGGGTCAGAAATAATGCTGTCTACATAATCTGACCATTTATGTAGCCCAAGCTGTGTAAACAAAGCAAATTCCAATCCTTTGAAGAAAAGAACACAACAAACACTGCCAGAATATATTCTGTATCTGCTTGGCCTACTCAACTATACAAACTATTGTCTGTCTAGCAAATACATATGAACAAAGAGGAAATTGAAATTCAGTGATTCTGGGTGGGTTGGTTTGTTTATCAACAGAGCAGGTAGCTCAGGGTGAGACTGTCCTTGAAGACAGACCACAGACTTGGGAGTCAGTCAGGTGAGCCCTTCTAGCAAGACACACCAATGCTGATATCCTACCGGATACAAGCCAGCAATAAGTAAGCACCATGCTCTGCTTGTCAGGAAGAGGCATTTTCCCTCACCAAGCCTGGGAGGCAAGTGGGGACATGCCCTGAGATAGTAGACCTAGCAGGGGTGCAAGGAGGAGGTGAAGATGGCAGCAGTGAATTAATTAAAAGAGAATCTTGAAAAAACAGTCATCAAAGCAACTCTTTATCTCATACCAAGAGATTTGGCTCAGAAATAGTACCATAGCACTAAAATTAAACAGTTTGGAGAATTATTTGGGAATGCTCTTTAGTAGAAACTAAAGTAGTTTAGATTCTACTAAACAGCATTTCCAAATAATTAAAACAACTCAATCACTTAGATCCTAGAAAACTGACTCATCTTCAAGCATTGGACATTCTTCTTTAGCTGTTAGTGGCAAAAATTCATGTGCTACAGCCACTTAAATGCAAGAGTCAAATTAATGCTTGTTTATTTATAAAAAATAAATGTGATTGGACTTTTTCTTGTCCTCACTGATGTATCACATTTGTTTCCTTTATCTGTTTTAATAATTCCTGCTATGAGTGTTTCGATTTTTTGTTTGTTTTCACAAAAGATACCAAGTGGTTATTTTTCATATCAGTGGTATCACCCTATAATCTGTTTCTGTGTTCTCAGTTACTAGAGTTTTGGGTTTTTTTTTTCAGTATAGGATTCAAAGGAGACTGAGACCCAACAAAAAATTTGGTACTCCATCACTGCTTTGTATATTCATGCTGTCTTTATCCGAAGATAATTTTTCAAGCACCATACTACGTATAACTGACCTACCAGGTCTTCAGCTTCTCTGCATAGTGTGTAACGTGAGGATGTTTCATAGGACACACCTGTTTTCCTCTCTGAAGCTCCATACTGGTTCTGTGGCAGCTATTACAATCTCCTACATGGAACAAGAATATATAAAATGTGCTTACACAGCTGTAGCTGGCTAATTTCTGTGATTTTTTTTTTTTTTTTTTTTTTTTGTGAGATATTGCAGAAATAAAAGAAATTTTGAATGCTTTTCTACATATGCCATAGCAAATCAACTACAAACTCCAGTCTGAGACCCATCTAGTTCATCCTTTAAAAGGCACTACCCTCAACAGAATGTCAGAACTCGCACTGATGTAAAAGGCCACTCTTTCTATACCATATCTAGTGTTATATCCAGTTTGCTTAAAAGTAAACCTGTCTTATTTCCAGTTGTACATTCATCACTGTTTTCTTTGCACATCCCTGTGTGTCTGTCTTTAAACCTTCCCGGCATTTTTTTCAAGAAATCTGCACAATAGACACAACTCTTACATGTAACGAAAGAAGTAGCATGAGAAAGAATACATTCTTTCAGTAACTTAATTTTTTCATAGATTTTACCAGTTATTAACTAAAACTAAAAACAAAATCAATAAGGTTCAAGCACCACTCGATTCTCACTTATGAACTAACCTTTAAAGAACTCCTAAAGTAACCTCTACACTAGGAGATAAATGAGGACTAATTTGTTCAACAGAGAGGATTTTGAAGTGTTATTATCTTATAAATCAGGCTGGTGAACCTGTTCACTGTAAGAGATAGGATTTGCAGCATTCAGACTTGACCAGGAAAGCAGTTGTGGGCTATCTATTGTCATCATGCATCATAAAATGGGGAAGACATAATAGCAGTAATAAAAAGAAATAATACTAATGAAAAGAGAGAATTAGCGTAGTTAGGGTGTACTTCTGCACATTTTTCAAGCTTTGAAATGTGTTATATTAGGAAACACGATAGCTTTTTAAAGAAAGGACTTCCCTAATTTTCCCTGACTAGAGCAGTGCAGAAGATGAGAGTTTTCAAGTAAAGCTTAAACCATAAGGTAACATCAGTAAAATAATTTAGGGGAACTATTTTTGTTGGGTTTTGACACATGAACAAAAGAATATAGTAAAGTTCCTCCAAACTATATGATTTCTAATTAGCCAAATTATGGAATAGCAATAATTTATCTGCATCTGTAGTTCTTTAACATTACATTTAAGAAAACAAGCAAACAAACAAAAAAGATCATGATTTCAAGGCACAGCTCATAATTCCAAAATTTTTATTTTGGAGCTCTAGAAGTGTAGAGGTGACAGTACTTACATTGGAAATGGTCTAAGTATACAGTAAAAAAATGGTTTATTTTGTTTTTCCCAGAGGTAACAGCAAGAAGAATGTTAAGATAAGTAAAACCAGCATTAGTCTGCCATTTTTCTCTGCCTTCAAGTACTATACCTGTCTCTGAAATCTGCTTTCAGTTCTGGAGACGTATAGTGATGGAGTAGCATAAGTAAATATCACAGTGATACAGGTGGAGATGGGTCAAGGACTTGCTTCCTCTAAATTGCCCCATTATTTTAACCTCTAAATCTTTCAAACTGTTCACACAATGTTAGGGGTTGGAAGGGACCTCAAAAGATTATCTAGTCCAACCTCCATGCCAGAGCAGGATCACCTAGAGTACATCACCCAGGCACATGTCCAGGCGGGCCTTGAAACTCTCCAGAGATGGTGACTCCATCACCCCCCTGGACAGCCCGTTCCAGTGCTCTGTCGCTCTCATCATAAAGAAGTTCTTCCTCATCTTCAGGTTGACCCTCTTGTTCATCAGCTTGTGGCCATTGCCCCTAGTCCTGCCACCAGACACCACTGAGAAGAGCCTGGCCCCATCTTCCTGACACCCATCCCTTAGATATTTATAAGCATTAATAAGATCCCCCCTCAGCCTCCTCTTCTCCAAGCTAAACATCCCCAGCTCCCCGAGACTTGTTCAAAGTGAATATTTAGAAAGTTACTGTTTATGTTACAGAGCTGTGTTACACCACTGCGTGATTTATCATCCTGTAAACAACTGTTTTCACTTTCAGAAGAATGACGCTTTTACTTTCCCCTTTTCTCCAGCTAGTTTATTTGTTTTTTTCAGGGGAAATGACTTAGGAAAGAATATCCGTGTAGAGGATCTTATTGTAGTTTTTATGTATCTCACAAGAAGTCATTTCAGATCCTTACAAGTCTGACTAGGAAAATGACTCATCTTTAAAAATTTTGCTGTTGCAATAGCTCACAGTAAACTGTTATGTTAAGTGTTGTGTATACTATGAACCTAATAGTAGAACCTAATGCTACTGTTGTTACTGTGTAGAGAGATGTCAATTAATTCAACAGATCACATCAGAAGCCAGTCCTGATCATCAGAGAGGAAAGTCAAACATGAGCATGATTTTTTTTTTTAACAAAAAGTAGTTAAATTTAAAGGCACTGAAATGCTCTCTGTACTTGTGTGCTTGGATGGGAGTAACTGCCTACCTGTGATTGTTGCCAGCATGGAGCTTCACTAAATGATAAGACATCTAAAATTTCAGACCTTTGTTTAGATATACATTAAATGCTTGACAGACAGCACTGTAGACTATTTAATATCAACCATTTCATAAATGCTCCATTAGGGTCAGATTTCATGCTGACCCCTGGGACCGGTATGCATTTATATCGTTGCCATTTACTAGCTCAGCTTTCTACCCTGTTGGGAATTAAGAGCTGTAAATTCTCCAGATAGCTATCTGTAGTCAACAAGAACCTGAGATGACTGTGGTAGGATGTTGGCTGCTGTGCTCTCCAATCTGCCCACTGCAGAAGGACCTCAGTCTCTCTTTCAGAACATTATCATTTTTGATCATGGACTGACAGTTTTGGTGAGAAAATGAAGAACTGTACTAAATCGTGTTCATCCTTGTTATGAGACCAGACCCGTTCCTGAAGTTTGTAATGTGTGTAGATACCATTTTCCTTCTTCCAGAATACATTATGTCCTGTAGCACAGTCATCTTCTGTCATCTTTACTGATAATTTGCTATCTCCAGAGTGATGTTTTTGCTAATGATGAGTTAAACCACATGATCTTCCAAACAATTCTGAGCTGCGGAAAAGTTCATACTGAGATCCAAATTTCAAGTCTGACATTTGTGGCTATTTCTTGAAGGGCCTGCCATTTTCTGCAGGATGAGCTGCTCTTTACAGCCTAGGTGATGAATGTGGTATCAGTCAATTAAAGAAAAAACAAGAGAGAGATGTGTACTCACAGAAATTACAATATAATGATGCTTAACTCATCCAAAGTATGCTAGATGAGAAAAATATTAACTATTAAAATCTAAATTATGTTGTGACAGAAACAATTCAGTATAATATTGAATGTGTAACTGTGTAAGTAATTACAATTTTTTCAACTAAATAACAAATAATGAATAGAAAAAAAAAAACAAACTTGTTAACACTTTTCAGACATTTTAGTAGAAATCAATCAAATGGAATTCAAAGTTCACTGATGCTGAAGTCAAAAGGCACTGAAATTATCTATGTTAAAATAAGAATGACACAATTTTTAGCTCCAGGTTTCCCGTTTTCAGCTTGTACATACCTTTATAAACTTAAGGTTTAAAAGATCATGATTTAAAGGACTTTTTTTTTTTTTTTCTTTTCTTAAAAAGATTTGTCCCAAACCACGTCTGTAGATCAAAATCCCTCTGACATTCTCATTAAACGAATTTCACTATGCAACAAGTTTCCCACAGCTCAAATCATCCTCAGGAACCTTTCTTGGGCTATTTCTAGTGCTTCAGCACCTTATAAATTGCAGCTGCAGAAACGACCATAATGTTCTGTACAATAATCTTAGACTGACGTGAGCTTTATACTGCTATATATCCCATGGAATTTTAACGCATTTGCCCTTTGCTCATGTGTGTCTGAGATGAAGTTTTTTTTTTTTTTTTTTTTTTTTTCAATTTCTTCATTATACTGTAAGCAACAATCTGGTTATTCACCCTTAAATCCTTCCCAAAAGTTTTACAGTACTCATTCTTTTTCTCCGCTGGTATGACACATTCTTGATTTACACATATGGGATATACCAAATGATATATGCTTGTGTCACAAATGTACACAGTTTATCAAACAATCTTAATCTCTTTGTAGAATGGTCTCCTCTTAGGGTTAAAATACCACTGTCATCTGCAGTTATCAAAAATCCTTTTTTTTTCTAGATTGCTTATTTAAATATGCATCAGTATGTACAGTATACAGATTTATTCTTTCTGCAGACTATTTCAAGTTGATTATTCCTCCTTTACAAATACATTTTGAGGTCTATCATTGAGAACTTATCTATTTTGTCACAGGTTAAAATAATCCAGAGACAGTACACAGTGCCAATGCTTTAATTTTATTTTGATATGTAACACCAATGGCTCAGGATACTTCAGGGAAGCTGAAAACAGGAAAAATTGTTTTATATTTTCCTGTCCATTAAAGAATGAAGGCATCAGCAATCGACATATCCTGCAGCCAGGAAATCTAAGAGACAAAGATGCCCAAGACAGGCTGCTGTTGCTCTTACCAAAATTGTACTAATATTCATATGAAGTGACCCTTAAGAATTAAAATAAAGTAAGCAAGCAAGTCTGCTTTTCCCATCTGGGAATTGAGAAGAGATATCAAGTTTCTTATTGTTAAGATAAAATAGTTGTTGATGAAGATCAGCAAAGAAATATGTGTAGAGAGATTATAATTGATTAAAATCTACAGGTCAGCTGTTGTGGTTGTTATTTTTCAGACTAAAGCTATGACAGTGTCTCTGTTTTAAAGATTTTATAATCTGCATTAGAATGCAAATTTCTAACCTGGCATGGATGCAGCCTGAGCAACATCATTGATTGTTGGTTGTCATTTAAAATGCAATTCTGAGATAAAAAAGTAATGATTTCTTTTGTCCTTAAAAAGACTTGTAAAGTCAGGGGGAAAAAGAAAAAAAAAAAAAAGCTCTGTTTATTCCATTTTTAGATGTATGAATTTTTGCTGTTTCCCATTTAGAACTGGAACTGTAAAAGATTGCTTTGCTTTGCTATACCTCTCTCTGTTGATATACACAGGTCAAACATAAACAGTTTAATTATTGATCTACATAACAACTTTCCATTATATATATCAGCCTAAAATAGATTATAAAGCTGAGTAATCTCCATAAGAGTTTTTTTTTACCTACATGATCTAATAACTGGGCTATATAGCAAGGAAGAGTACAGCAATTCTATTATTATCTTACTGAGAGAAAAATGTGTGAAACAGAATGCATTTGCAGCAGATTAGAAAACTATTTTATATGCTAGTGTGTCTAATCAACTGTGGTTGATTACATGAAAAAGAATTCCCAACTCATCTAAAGAAAGATAAAGGAGAATTGAAGTAGAGAGTCTATGTGTCAATCTTTTTCTATGACATGAGGTTTTTGGTCAACTGTGCAGACGGTACAATACAGAAATGTTTGCCAAATGCGTCTCACTGTCATCAAGTTGTTCCAATGGACATAGTGGAAGATTTTTAAGAAAGTCTAAACATTTGACCATTTCCTTAAATAAGAAAATTTTAATTTGAAATGTCTTTTTTTAAAAAATATTTTAGTGAATCTAAATTTAAAATTACATACTTCAGTGTGATAAACAATTGACTTCATCCAAAAATTGTGTGTGTCCTGCTAAGTTGGCCAGAATTATATTGTTTTCCTGATTTTTTTGACTGTAACGGAACTGTTGATATACCAAAAGTAAAATAAACAGCACTACATTTAAGCAGACATTTGATAAAAGGGTGCTGTACTAAAACATGATGTTGAAAAGAAATATATTCTGTGGGAATGGTTGCCAAATAGGTAGGAGTTTGTATTTTGTGATGTTGACATTGCATAGCACTTTCTACTTTGCTAGTTGCCAATATAATTCAGTTTACCTCAGCTACAGTTTGATCCAGTGATTTTGGTCAGCCTGAGAGGACTACACTTTCTAAAAATTATTTTACTGTACCTATTCTTTCACAAACATATCCAGGAAATTTCATGATTTTTTTCTCTGTGCTAAGAGTCTTTACTGAACTAGAGTAGCTGGCATTTGTTGCAAATGAGAACAACCTTCAGTGGCTTCTTCTGCTGTTCAAGTTTACAGAGCATGCACAGGAGATGCACCAGGGTGACACTGGCAGTTTTCTTCAAAAAATGAATTCAGTAAAAATTGTCTGCTACCACTACTACCACTAGTCTGAAACATTTTTAATTACAAAAAAAAGAAAAAGAAAAAAAAAAAAAAAAAAAAAAAAGAGAACCACACAGACTTGTACATAATGTAGTATGCAAGCCTGGGAGGTGTTATTGATCATAATATTGTTTGCATCAAATGATTTTGGTTCAGCCTGCCTCTAAAAGCAGTTGTCACACTGAGTTCTCATCTGTTTCTGTCAGTTCTCTTCATTTCATTAAGGTACTGCCTGCAAGCTAAGGATAGGGGAAGAATGCTATGGTGCAGTTGGATCCCTTTACAACCAGCATCGCTAGCTCCTTGGTAGTGGGCTCTTACTGGACTGTCCTGCCCTGGTATTAGCAGTGAACCTTCCCTGATGGAGGTAAATGGATCACAGAAAGGATCAAAATACACTCTATTGCAAGTTCCAATGATGAATGCAGGTGAAAAAAAAAAAAATAACCTAATTGAAGTTTCTCATCTTCTCTTTGCAACAACTAGTAACAGCTATTGCTAGAGAACATATTTCAACTCAGGAAGAAGTTTAATGTACTTGGAATAGACAGTTATCTAGGAATAGATGGTTTTCAATAAGTCAGATTTTTCCTCACCAATAATGACCAAGAACAAATTTTCAGTTAATATTCAATTGTCAGTCACAGTTTCTCATATTTTGGCCTGTTGCCCACAAATCTATTAACAAATGCAGGGTTTTATTCCTGTGTAAGCCTTGAGTCACACAACTGTGCAATTAAGGCAAAAACGTTGAATGGAAAATGCAGCAATCATTTCCTTACAAAGTACCTTGTACATATAGTTTAGCAAATTAAAGATTTGGAATACTTCTGTATTACTGGCTATCAAAGACTTCCGGAAGAGTGGAGGCTTATTATTCAGCCCAGGCTAACCATTTAGCTCCACTGCTTTACATATTTGCTTTCACTGTCATAATGCAAGTAATTCTTTCATTAGAGGTTAGGCATGTATAAAGAACTTCAGATAAGTATGATATACGTCAATAAATACGTTGAAATATTACATCTAGGAAGACAGGCAGGGTTGTCAATGTCTGCTACATGTCAAGAGGTAGAATTATACATCTTTTTTCCTATTTCTGCACTGGATAATGCTGTAAAGTCTAATCTTCATAGCTCCTTATTTCCTGTAGCAAAATACAAAATTGATTTGCTGCCATTGTTCCTTTTTTTTTTTCCCCTCTCTCAGTATGACCTTTCTTGTACTCCTTATCTGAACCATTGCTTCCCTTTGATTCTGATCTAGCTCACTCATTTCTTTTGACTCTCTCCCACTTAGCATAATGTATGACAAAGATACTGAACAATTAAGCTGTACAAAGGGTCACATATACCTTCTACAATTGCTTGCTGAGGCTGCCAGGATTTGATCTACTAGAGTTGTGTGTGATAAATAACCAGGCTTAGGTTTTTTCCGTCTTTCTTTATTATCTGACAAAAGTTAACAGAAAGAAATCACTTTATTACCTTTTTATGCAATTTCAGTTGAAGTTTTACCAGGCAAAGCTCTATCCAAGTCAACAAACATGAAAGAGAACAAATTTATATCTTTTGGAGTTAATAATAAGAATTAAGATAAATAATATTATTAATGAATATACTGGATTTCATTGTAATAACTCAATTGTTTTAAAATCATAAGTAAATATTACTTCTACCACTGAGATTTTGAGTAATGCGTGACAAGAGTTATAATAACCCAAATAACAATGACCGGTAAAGGTATCATCTTTTCTGAGTGAAAGAGTAGGAAACAATAGAAAGGCTTGATGGAGGATATTTTAGGTGTGAAAAGTATATTTTACCATTAAACTTTAGCCACATCATAGTCATTATTAAATCATGTTCATTTCTTCCTTCCTGTGAGAACAGCAACATCTGATCTGTTTTTTTACATGACATCCCTTGAAAAATCAGACAAATCTGGCATATAGTCCATTCTCTTAGCCCAGAGGAGATAGTTTTAAAAGCTAAGTATAAATGCTGTCTTCTGATCCAAAATTAGCCAGAATAAGAAGAGGACTCTTCTTCCATAAACTTCTAAGAGTGATCTTGCCATTACATGGAGTATTCTGCCCACATCACTTCAGCCTATTTCCTGAATTTCCTTACAAAAGAATGATGACCATGATTTCCTCTTACTGTACAACTGTGTTTGAAAATAGAAGAGGTAACTTTTTTCTTTTTCCCTCGTCCATGTCCCACATACATTTTTAATTTTTTTAAATGCCTACCTCAGGTGAAAAAGTTTGTGATAGGAAATTTTATCCAAGCTCCAAATTTTGACAGTCTGTATTTGATGTTCAATTTCCACTGAAAAGTTAGGTTTAATTTTAGTTGTTTTTTTTATTTCTATATTAGACTAAGAGGTAGAAACCACTTACTTTACAGTGGACTTTAGAAGACTATGCTATATGTAAACTGTTCAGAAATAAATCTTGGCACAGTGATGTCAACAGCTTTGTGCTGTCTATAACTTTGCTGAAGTTGAACATATGCATCCTGAGTTTTGGGTGGTGATACTGTGGTAACATGAGCCACCTCTTGGAAACTCTCTACTGTGAGGAGAAGTCATAGTAGCTTAGCAAAGCACTGACATGAAACCTGTATGTCAGCATCTATCCTGGTTTCCAGTTAATCTCTTCATGCAGCGGTGTCAGTGTGGTCACTAAGAGTTTGAGTTATTTGTGCCTTGGTTGTGCTCATCCTCTCACTAGAAGGAAAGACCCTCTACTGCCTGCCTGTACCTCTGAAATTCTTATCCCTGGAATGGCCATGGCTTTCTCACATCTAACTTCAAGATGTGGGGGAACTCAAGCCCTGAGTGGAAATCATCTCTTTGTGTGGCCTTTAAATTTGGCCCTGTGGGCAGATTCCAGAGCTGAGCTCAGCATACAGTGTAGGCATATTCCCATCAGCCTGGTCCTGGGTTATTTATAGCTGGCTTTTCCATTTTCTTTGTCTCAGTGGGTGGAATATCTGGATCAAGATACTCTCGCATCCAGTTGTAATCTCTGGTTTTAGTGAGGGAGGAAAGCAGGACTCTTTTGAAGGCTGGTTCAAAACAAACCATCTCTTTTCATCTGTCAGATAAGGCTGGGCTGAAAGGAGTAAAGTCACTGACAGAAGGATTAAGCATCCCATGAGGTCAATTTGGCAGCTGAGAGTACAGCTTTTGATGCCTTAGTGCAGGAAGCTAAAATGTACAATTATACATATGCTTTATATGTGTTTTAGCAAGGATTTTCTTTCAAAAACAAAGTGATTTTCAAATGCTATCTCATGATTTCTTAATGGAAGTATGTTACAGTCTTCTAACTACATCGTCTAATATTCAGTCTTCTAATTACATGTCTAATAAGTAAGATTGCTTAACAATATTTTAATCAAATATAAGAAAAAAATATTGCTAATTCTGGTTTGTTGTTTGGGATTTTTGGGTGTTTTTGTTTGTTTGGTTGGTTGGTTTGGTTTGTTTTTTTCCCCAGTGATGAGGGTAATTGAGATTTTAGAGAGAATTTTAAGTAGATCCTAACCCTACAAACTATTAGTGGGAAGGAGTTCCACCAGTCCTTGTGATATCCTAAATTGGGTAACATAATTTAATCATACATTATTTGTATTATGTCTTTAAAATGCCCAAGTCTCAGAGCTGATATTTCTAGATCTGGTATATTTCTACGAACTGAACATTCATTTACTAAATAATTCAAATAGTTTCTATCTGACTATGCATTCCCACTGTATTTCAACAAAGGTTAGCTCAGAACAAAGTTATATTTCTACCCAAACAGTACCCTTTTTATAAAATGCCTTCTTAATTCTTGGTTACATTAGAAGCAGAGTTAAAAATACAAGAGAAAGTGCTTATTATTTGGACTTCTTTTATCCATCTGCTCAGCCCCTCACACTGTTTCTAGCAACTCAGAGTTCAGAAAATATGTAGTTTCCTTGAAATTACAACATTTTAAACTTTTTATGTCTTACTGATTACCACAAGTATAAAATCCCTTTGAATGTAATCAAAACCCTGTCATTGTCAAGGTCCATGACTAGAGGACAGAGACTGTGGTATGGAAATATGTAATGCAGCATCTTCCAGTGTAAACAGGAATTAATCTTTGATGTATTGAGCATATTAGTCATTATCCAGATAGCAATTCCACAGTAATGCGGCTGGAAGAGGCCTTAAGAAAGGACTTCATCTACCATTAAAGTGGTTATTGATCGAAGGTTAATGTTGTGTGTCTGGGAGATCACTCTGCATCCTTCTGGTAATCAAATAAGTGCAGAACTGAATGACTGACTAAACTGCTTGGCTAGCTGTCCATTTTACTCAATACAGGCTATCAGCATTGATTCTTTAAAGTAATCCAGGGCCTAAAAAGGTTTTGTGCCCAAAAAGGTGCAGCTTTATGTCAACTGGAAGTTGTCATATATATATTCACACTCGCCTACCAGAAGAAAACTGGTATTTTTTTTTTACCTTGTTCACATTCAAATTGTGAACCTCTATTGGGAACCGGCTGAGAGAACTGGGGTTGTTTAGGCTAGAGAAGACAAGGCTGAGAGGTGACCTTATTGCTCTCTACAACTACCTAAAAGGAGATTGTAGGGAGGCTGGTGTTGGTCTCTTCTCCCAAATTACTGATGATAGGACTAGGGGAAATGGCCTCAAGTTGTGCCAAGGAAGATTTCAATTAGATATTAGGAAGAATTTCTTCACTGAGAGAGTGGCTAGGCACTGGAACAGGCTGCCCAGGGAGGTGGTGGAGTCATCATCCCTGGAGGTATTCAAAAAACGAGTGGATGTGGCACTTGAGGCTATGGTCTAGTAGTTAGGGAGATGTTGGGAGGAAGGTAGGACTTGATGATCCTGGAGGTCCTTTCCAACCATGGTGATTCTATGATTCTATGCTTTAAAAGTTTAAAAAAGATTTCATTCCTGTTATTTTCTTGTGAGCAGAATGATTATATACTGTTATATGGTACTGTACATTTCCGTGTGATATTCATACAAAAAGAGAATTACAAGTTTGGCTAAACTCTCCTAAGGCATCGGAAGATGGAGGTAGACCAGGGAGTACACCTGAAGGAGGGAAGATTCAGGTCTTCTGGGGCCACAGGCAACAGCTATGGAGAGCACTGGGGTAAGAGCCAAGCCAAGTAGGAAGCATGTAGCACAGGAGGCATAGGGAGGCTGCTAAAAACATGGAGCAAACATGAAGCCAGGTTCCCAGTGAGACAAGATGAGAAAATTTTCTTAGGAACACAGAGAGACTGTGCGTAGATTGCTGTAGCTGAGGAAAACCACTGAGCTGCTGAAATGGAGGTGGCACTAGGGGCAAGAACTTACAATGCTATGGCACAGTGGGGAAGGTTTTCTTTTTATTTCTCTTCTGTCCTACGAGTCAGTTGGCATTTTCTATGCTTTAAAAGTAGAAAGGGAAGAGGAAGATCTATAATCTAAGCACATAAATTAAAAGTCTGTGGTCCCTAAATGCTCAAGGATAATACAGAAGTTAATACAGCATTTTGGAGCACATAAATGAAGAGCCCAATTAAAGTCTGCCTAAAGTAGACTGTGTAAATATCATACCAGTCTAGGAGCTGACTGTGTCAACTTGTCAGCTTATTTCCTCTGCTCTGGTGCATTCTCAATGGATTGACAACTCATTTATCTGTTTTTCTAGCTCAGGCCTGACCTTTATTCCTCAAGGGCTAAAATGAATCGTGATCCAATCTTCTAGAAACATCGGTAGTGAATGCCTTGTGTGTTACTGTTAACAGAATGTGAAATGTATTCTTCCAGAGAAAGAAAAAAATGGAAACAAATTATTCCATAGGAGTAGTTTTGTGCTGTCTTTTTGTTGTGTGGCCTGAACTCGAGCTTTTAAGCTTTATTGTATTGAAAACAGTGGCAGTTTAGAGATGATGGCAAACATTATCTTTTTTTCACCCTTTTCTTTTGTGGCAATAATAACTAGTAAGTACAATATGAATTTCATTTCCTGTGTACCTTTTGATGAGTTTAATTGTCGTATGACATAATTCAATGAACGTTAAACATTAATCTGTCTGAATGAAAAAGCTATTCCTATTTGGATGGTAATGAAACCTCCTCGCAAAAACACTAAGGATAATCAACAAGCTAATGAGACTTGCTGAATGACCAAGGGACTATATGTTGATTCTTCTTGTAATTTAGATCAAACAAAGCTGATAAATACAGGAGAAAATCCTTAATTGAATGTAAACATTCAAACAAGAAAAGAGAGAAGAAATTAGTAGAAACCAGAACTGAAAGGAAGGGCATAAAGAAGTTCTGAATGGAAGTTATTCCAGCCAAGATTAGGAGGCAGAAACGCATTGCGTTACTGCCTATTGATTCAGGCACAATAAAATTTCTCACTGATTGTTTACTGAGCTATGTAAAGGCTTCCTAGTGGGAAAAGTAGCTTGATTTATCCCTAAAAAAGTGTCTGCATTAAACATCATCTCTCCTTTTGTGTACATTCTTCGTCAAGTATCAGTTGTCAGATAGGAATTTGTACAAACAGCCTCAGAGAGTCCTTTGCTTTCACATCTCTTGTAAAATAAGCTATTCAGTTTTCTTCATTAGGGAACAACATTATAAAGATCAGAAGAGACTCCAAGGAACATTTCTGATATCTGAGCATATTCCCTAAGATAAATGTAAAGTTATATGTTTATACTCTGTTTCTTATTTTATTTAGGTACATCTGTAATGTAGCATGAGTATAATTTTTTAAGCAACCTCAACCATTTTAAAGGTAGCTTGTTCCTCTAAGTTTCTAACTTTGGACTTCTTAAAAAAAAAAAAAAAAAAAAAAAATTGCATTTGAAAATATTGATGCTGACCCTGAACTTGACCATCCCTTCTTCTTTCAGCACCTAATATTTGGCTTCTAGGGCTTCATGATTCCCAACATGGGCTATCTTTTTCACACATTTCCTTTCCCCTTTTATCATTGCCAGTTGCCCCCTCTTCTTTCTCCTACACAGGGCAGTTACAGATGATGCTGCCTGTCCTACTTTTGTGTGAGCACACTCAAAGTGGAGAAAACATTTTCCTCTTCCAATGGTTGTCTGTTCAACTGCAGAACCACCCATGAGAACAGAAAACAGCAGAAACTAAAGAAACTAAACCGACTAAAGTGGTTGTGATGATACCTAGAAACTCTAAAGAAAGAGCATCCTCGTGTAGGTGATATTAACATACAAAAGAAGTTACCTTTATTTAGAGCAATTTTTAATTTCTGTACCAATACAATGAGATTGGGTCATATAGGAATGCTTCATAAATGAGTCTTAGCAAAATAACATATCAGTTTGTAGAAGAAACAGGTGAAGTCTGTTTTGTTTGTTTGTTTGTTTTTTCCTGGAGAAAATTTCCCACATATCCAGCTTTAAAGCTAAGTTGCTTTTATTTTATACATGCAAGCTCTTGCCTGCTACATATATATTTTTATTCACAGAGATGTTTTACTCATTTCTCTGTTGTATATTATACATTAACCTAAGGGTTTGGTCATTACTTTGACACGGGATTAATTTTGCTGGTTGTGAACGGTGTGGTTGCTACAGCAGTGTTAACCAATGTCAGATTTTAAACAAGAACATGAAAGTTTGGTTTTTTTAACACAGTGTTATCCTGTGACAATTTCTCTGTGTTCTTTAACAGTTTTTTTAAACATGCTGGTTCTGCTTGCCCAGAAAGATGGTAGATGTCCCATTCTTCTAAACAATCAAGGTTAGGTTGGATGGGCCTCTGAGCAACCTGATCTAGTTAAAGTTGTCCCTACTTATTGCAAAGGGGGGGTTGGACTAGATGATCTTTAAAAGTCCCTTCCAACACAAACTGTTCTATGATTCTATGATACAAGAACATCTTTTCAGCAGATAAAATTATTTTGTCCAAGTAACACAAGCCTTGTGCAGGGACAGAGCTCTGGCCTGAGGGAATTGTGATTTCCAGATACAGGATGAATGGAACTCACACACTGCTTGTAATGTATTAGGGGAAAGCAGCATTAGAAGACTAAACAAGGAATTAGACTGAACATGTGATAAATACAATTTGTGTTCTGGCTTTTCTTAGACAGTGGAAAAATTCCTATTAGTAACATCAAAAGCAATACAGAAATATTCATAGATTATTTTTTATTTATTTATTGCAGAGATGTTATTATTCAGGAAAAGAGAAGGAACAAAATAGCTGAAAAGAAAAAAAAATAAATCAGATGTGGTTTTTTTTTTTAAATATTTTGCATTTTTTCTTCCTTTTTCTATTTTAATTGTTAAAACATTCTTTGCTTTCACTTGTGATTCTGTCACCTACACTATCATTCATTTTATTGTCGGTGTGGTGTTCAGATTTTTTTTTTTTTAAAAAAAAGCTCTTTGTGTTTTATATAAGGAATGCACCCGGACTGTGTACTGCTGTGGTGGGTTAACCCCGGCTGAGCAGGTGATTCCCACCAAGCCACTCTACCACCCTCCCCCTTCCCTCCCCTTCCTCCACAGAGCAAAAGGGGAAGGGAAAATAAGATAGAGACAGAAGCCTTGGGGGTAAAAAAAAAAGGGCAGTTTAATTAGAAAGCAAAAGTTAAGCAATGCCACACGCAGAAGCAAAGAGCAAAAACAAAGAGTTATTCCCCACTTCCCGTCAGTGGGCGCTGTCTGGCCTTTCCTGGGAAGCAGGACACAACTGCATTGTTAAAGAATTTTGTTTGAGAAGACAATGAGAAGTTAAAATGCATGCCATACTACAGGGATGTTTATTAAGAAAATAGGTAGAATGTACAAGGGCCCAAGGAACTTTATTTCTCTTTGAAGTTAGCTGTGCTTTAGCAGGAGGTTGGACAGATGGCTTCTCGTCTAACCTATTTTTTTCTGTGAAAAAACCTTATGTGTATGGGGATCATATTTATGTATTTATGGTGGCTTACACCAAGAAGTAAAAAGTTCCTTTTGCTACATCTGCCTTTGTCTTTCAGTGCATATATTCTGTCCTTAAACAATATTAATAACCTCCCTGCTGTAACTTCCCTAATGGGTAGAGTGATATTTAGCACTTAGAATCCACAAATGACTACTCTCTTCCAAAACCTAAATCTACAAGGCTTCTGAACACACAAATGAGTAAATGTGTATGTCTTGATAGGTTTCCTGATTTTGCATAAAGTAAGAAGATATGTAGAAGCCACATTTAAAATCAATTGAAGTTGCTGGAAGTCATTCAGCTAGTTTGGACTCTGCAGTCAGTAAATGTTTTCCTGGAATTTGAATATGTTGTCTACCTCTGTATAAATTCCTTCAGGAGCCTTACAGTTCCTTCTGCTTCTCCTTTCTTTAACTGGTTAGAAAGGAAAAGGAAACTTAGAATCCTGTGGAGGGTGTTTAGTTTCTTGAAACAATACCTGTTCAGTTGACTAATTGTTTCTGTTCCACAAATGAATCCTGTTCTCCCTTGATGATTTGATGGCAGTGAGTGGCTTAATGAAGCAGAATAATAAATATACTGACAAATGACATTCAAAATTGCCTATATTTTGGAGGAGGAAAAAATATCAACCATACTTTGTTTTGAAAATATTTAAAGAGTAAACATTTGAAAAGTAACTGTAGGATACAGGCACAGGAGAATCATAGCACTGATAGGATGTAAATAACTAGTAAGCCACCTGTGTAAGTGTTAACACTAAACTTGTTCTTGCCTTAGTTAGATTCTTCTTATTTACTACTGTGCTTTGAAATGCCCTCACTGCTCAACATTAGTTTGTCTGTACTATATTGTTTTTTATGAAGAGTACCACAAAATTAATGGTACAGAGACCTTTAGTAAAACTACCTCTTGGAATTCCAAAATGGGAGTAACATCTCACAGCCCATCACTTACAATTTCTGTCTTCCCATATTAATGAGTCTCAGACAATGTTAATGCACCTAGAGGACATGGGTCTCAAAAGCCCAAGCGCAGCATAAAGGAAATGGACGTTCGTTTGAGTCGAAGAGCCTCACAGGGCCTTTACAGGTATAAACTTGGCTATAAATTGACAGCCAACCTTGTTTGCCCTCAGGCTGTCTGAAATCTATGAGAAGAGAAGTTTGCAGTGTTTGGGGAAAAAAAGTGCTTTAATAGATAGCAATTCATTTAAAATCCAGCTGTGGTCCTGGGTTCTGCGTACATACTCTGCCTTGTTATGGTATGCAAGGTGAATTTAACTGGCTGTAGATTTTTGTAGCAAGTCAACCATGCCTCTACATTGCTCAGTATTGACCAGCATACATGAAACAGTTGCCACTCTGTTTTGTTTTGTTTTGTTTTTTTTTTTCGAATAAAGACAGGCTAATAAATAACTATGCAACACATTTGCTATAGTAACAAAGCCTGAAATACTAATGTCTTTCTTTAATGTGAATTTCTGCTGGTCTGCGCTGCTTCTCCACACTCTGAGGTTTCTAAAGTTGTTCAGGTACGCAGAATAGGTTTGATTTAAAATATTCTGGTTTATTATATGGCCAAATACAAGGAATATCAGTCTATCATGATTATCTCTTTTAGGAAACAGGAAAAAAACTCCTGTAGAAAGCAAACTGAAGGTTCTGTCTTGTGTGCTGAGATAAATATTCTAATATAACCCTCAAGTAGCCTGCAAGCGTTGACAAGCTTCTTCCTTAGGATTTAACCATTGTTTAGTAGTCAGGTAGAGCGGAATTAATAAGGACCATCCAGACTGAAAAGAACCTATTCAATGCTGATGCTTTCCTGTACTAGCTGGTGGAGTTTTTTTTCTTTCTTTTTTTTTTTTTTGGTGTTGTTGTTTTTTTTTTTTCTCTTTTCTCTGACAAGTTTCTGTACTTTGGTCTTCTACCAGAAGCAAATCAGAAGTGATTTCAATTGACAGTAAGTCTGATGGCATATCAATAAAGAAGAACAAAAGCATTAGATGTTTCAGGTAAAAGTAGATTGTTCCCGTTCAGATAGTGATAACTTGTCCATCAGAACAAATTTTTCCCTGTTTTTATAGGGAGATGCCTCCGTTTGTTCAATAGGACATTAAAGCAGGATAATCTGTTGACTTTCTCCTGGGATTTGGATAAGTAATTTCCTTGTTTTTCTGAATTACAGATATAATTACACTTTAATTTCTTTTTTGTTACCAGTAAACAGAAAGTGTTATGTAGTTGTTTAGTATTATCTCTGGATTTTAACCTTAAACCTCCTTAAAAATAGTGTCATGTTGTATGTGTCATACTACAAAGTCTGGGTGTTTTCTTTAAACTCTTACAGCATTTCATTCAGAATTTTAATAAATTGGGAAGATAGAATGATTGCAGATATAAGCAGATTTTTTTTTGATGGAAAATTCAAGTAAAAAGACAATGCTGATCAACATATATACACATTTATTCTGTGCATCACAGCTGGAATGCTAACAATGAGACTTTTGAAAGTTCTCTTTCATATTATATTTAAGGCACTATTTTGTAACCTGATTGGCTTGGTTTGGACTTTACCAGAGACATTCTGTATGAGTTTTGGCAAGTTGTTTGGCTAACCTTTACCTGTTGCATACTTTACATCTATAAAATCATGATAATTTTTTTCTATTTTGTTTACAACCCTTTTACTGCAGCACACAGTTCTTGTAATTAAGAGAGTTGGTTGTGAAGGACACTCTTCTGAACCAAAATAGTACACGTAAAAATGATCACAGGATTTCAAAAATCTGGTCTCTACCAGATCATGAAGCAGTTGCAATTGTAAATGACTTCACCTTGAAAAAAGCAGTCATAACAACAAAAAAACCCATAAAATATATTTTACAGGTATCAGAAACCCTATCCTCTTTCAGAGATATATTTTTTCTGGAAAGGTTCAGATATTGTGTTTAAACTATACAGCTTATCTGTCACTAACTGAGATGAAGAAATGTAGATCAGGCTGTCCTATAACCATTTCCAGGTTTCTGTGCATTTTGCTCAAGGAAGTTTTCTCCATAACCATGAATTCTTGAACAATTTACATGGAAAACAAAGAAATTGCTCGTGGAGCAAACATAAATAAGTCCTGTAATGAATATCCCTTAGTCTGTTACTAAAGAAACTTGAAAACCATTTGTCCTTGAGTCTTCGCTGTTGGCTCCAAAGTAGTCATAGATCCGTTTGAATGAGCACCATGAATATTTTCTAGGCCAGGATGAAGACAATCAAGAGGAAATTAGTCTAAACTACTGGTCTTTCCCTCAAAATGCTTCCACCAATGAAAAAAAAGGAAACAAACAGAATTGTTCACACCAATGCACTGGATTCCTGGAAAAGATGTTCAAGATGTTGTCAAAACAAACAGCAAAGGAAAAAAAAACAAAAAAACAAATGCAGGATAACCTCCCTGTCTCCACATTACCTCTCAGTAATGTGGCTGACTAAGTAACAACAACTGGAATTTCACCTGGAGCAGCTAACACAGTGTTTATGCAAATGAACATGTACAATCTACAATCTTTGTTATGTACCTAAACTATAAAATGCAAGAGAGGTTGGTCTGTTGTTCATTTTGTGTCCTTCTTCGTCTGCATAGTTTCTTTGGCCTTAATACACACATTTCCTTTTAAATGGCTGTCATTTGCCTTCTAATAAACACAAAGGGTTTGACTCCCTGTTCCATTAGACTCACTGAAGTCGGTGCAACACTGGTGAAAACAGTGGTAGCGTGGCCTCTGAGAAAATGAAAGAACTCACTAGTAACTCAGACTCTTAGTTCTAGCAGTTTTACTTCAAACTTTTGGCCAGCTTGAACTGAGCGTGGTAGGAGTGTGAAGGAGGAATAGGCCAACAAAATACAACAAGGATAGATGTGGTAGGAGCCACCTCCCACACTTCACATTCTAATAATGAGATTGATGGCTTTTTTTCCCAATTCAAATGGGCATAGTCACAATTAGTCTTTATTATCCAGAGAAAAAACAAATGGTGAATAATAGCTTTATATCCTAGAGTGTTTGTTATATAATACCTATTGAATTTCATTTTCATGCTTTATGCGTATATTTATTATGCTGAAAGCTGATTACCCAATTTCTTCTAAAGTCTTTGAAGGCACTGTGCCAGCCCTTCCTAAAGTTTACAAGCATATTGTTTTTGACAGTCAGGAGAGTTTGAGATTTCTGTATTAATTACTCTGTTTACATAAAAATGAGCTTTATGTCATTCGTGTATTCCTATTATACGAATTTTAGAAATTACAGAGTAATTACAGCAACTGCTTAAGCTACATGTGGTGCCTAATTTAATTTAATAAGGTACAGCTACATCATTTTTCGCATATCATAAAACTAGATGTGTGAGACAGTGAAGTCATAATGAACTGTTATAACAGTATTACATAGAGTTCTAAAAATAATATTTATTCACTAAATTATAATTATTTATATAGTTAAAAAATACCAGCATGTTTGTCTCCATGCATAATGTGCAAAACATACGAATGATTGCTACTCTTTACTTTGTTACTTTATACAAAGGAATGCATGCTACTTTTTTTCTTCAGCATAGGTCATAGCCTTTACCAGTTTCGGTCCAGGAATATTAGCTATAATCTGTGGTAACACATTTTAGTAAGCCAAAAAGGATGGCCATTTATCAAACTTGACAAGTGGTGGCTGAATAATAACTTTCCTGTAATGTAGACGCTTTCCTGAATGCTTAAGTGCTGATGCTTAGAACGTTATGGCTCACCAAATTTTAATTGATTTGAGGTTCACTGATTTAGTGACCTCTAAGTAAGTGCCAGAACACACAGTGGTTTTATTTTCTTTTAGTTGCCAATCCACATGTATTTACAGTCAAGTATTTGATTCTCTTATGTCCTATAGGTACCCCGCAACTGCACATCCTGCTCAAATATGTGAAGTCATTCTCTGAGTTAAGAAACACAATTTATACATCCCAAGAATATTGTTTTAGCTCTGTGTGAGGTACATGAAGAATAAATCTTGCTTAGGGAGGGAAGTACTTGAATAACCGAACATAACTTTTGTCAAAGCTTGACTGCATGGATCAGGAGGTAGACAGACCATTGCAGAATGAGGATGAGATTTTAGACTGACATGTGGTTGAGCACAGGCAGCCTGACTCTGCCTAAGTATTGCCAAAAGTTTGACCTGCAATCTGAACAATGTTTCAGTTTTCCATTCATTCCTTTTAGCCTTAGATTGGAAGTTTGTGAGGGGTCATGGCAACTTGCAGCTCTGTTCTTTGGTTCCTGCAGAAGGAAGTTTAATTTCTGATTTTTTTTTTTTTAAAGTTTTCTGGTTTTAACACACGCAAGTCCCCAAATATTTAATTATTTTAGGTTCTTGGGTTTTGTTTCACCTTGACTTCAAGGAGAAATCAGAATAAAAGCTGTTCTGTGCTCTGTGACCAAATAGGATGCATTGTAATGAAAAATACTTCCCAGTAATCAAAAACGTGAGCAAAAAAGACATTTTCTTTTCTGTTTCAGAGCAATCAGTCCAAAATGTTGTGCTTTCCTTAATACTATCAATGAAGGATGAACACTCATACAAAATATGTTAATTACTTTTTCGGGAGGGTTTTTTGTTAAAATCTCAAGGTTTTCCTTGTGTGACATCAGTTAAGATTGGAAAAGGCATTTTATGTAAAATTCTCCATTTCATTGCACTAATCTATAAGGATTTTAATGGAGGTTTCTAGAACTTGTTCCTCCCATGAGACACCTCAGAGCTGATAAGAGATATATGGGCAGTAACTGAGGGGACTAAAGACTGCCATTTCTTTCATCTAGACTGTCATGACATTGACTTTGTCATAAAAGAAATAAGATAATAGAGGTATGAGCAAATAGTTTCAATTTTGCTTTCTATCTTTATAGAAGAGGTGATATGATAGGAAGAGAAATTGATAGGAGAAACAAATTCAAATAAAAATAGATAAAGAGTACTCATTATTATGGCTTTCCATAGCTGCTTTCTGGAGAACAGTGCAAACTTGTCTTCCTCTTCAGATATTCAAAGGATGATATATGCATAAGGATGAGCCATTTAAACAGAAAATTATTAAATTGGTAAGTAAAAATAGCTAAAATGATGAGTACACAATACAAACCAAAACTGTAATTTAGACATTTAGTTATTCCTAGAATGTAGGAAACGGTTTTCAGCTGCATAAAAAACATCACTTTACTTAATAAAACTCCTTTAGCTATTTCTGCCTCTACCAGAGTTGTTCACACTGCTTAGTGAGTTTT
Source organism: Merops nubicus (assembly GCF_000691845.1). NCBI lineage: Eukaryota > Metazoa > Chordata > Aves > Coraciiformes > Meropidae > Merops > Merops nubicus. The sequence goes on from NW_008631694.1 coordinate 52,872, forward strand.
TCATTCATAACATTTATCATTAATGGAGCTAAACAATACAGTGTATCTATAGCTACAGATAGATATAGAGATATACAATGGAATAGGCAAGCTGTAATAAGTTTGCTACTTCTCTGCAAATTAAAATATATGGCTCTTTATATTCTTCCTTTCCTGTTTGCTAACATGTTTAGTCTTGAATTTTAGTGTTGTTTTCAACAGCAGCATATTGACTGGAAATGTGCTGATTTAAACATTGTGTACTAAATTCACACAGGACTCACGTGGCGGATCAGTAAACTTCAAATAGTCATAATTAAAGCATATTTAGTATGTATCTGCCACTGGAGAAGGGGCCAGGACAGGCAGTTACAGCATTCTCAGTCCTTCAGCCAGTGGCTCAGGGGTGAGCTGAATCTTTGTAACATAGAGCTGGCTCTCAACTGGAAGCTCAGACAGTAGGATTATTAATAGGGTGTTGGTTCTTATTAAATTGCTGTACACTGTGGTTTTCACATTTTTATACATAAAACATACCAAAGAAAGGAAGAAATAAATGACAGAAAGATAAGGCAAGATTTATTACAGCTAAAGGGTTTTATTGATTTTCCAAACTGCTGGTATGGCATATGCGTAGTTTGAGAAATTTTGAATATATAAATGAATATACGTTGCAATATCTGTTTCCAGTTCTCTCTTTTTAATCTACCTGATCTGGCCCAATCCTTAAGACCATCCACTTCAGTAGGTAAATAAAATATGTACACTAATAGGGTGAGGTTCAATGATGTAAACATGGGTATTTTACAATTTTTCAATTTCAGGAGGAAAAAACATTGAAGTAACCAGTATGTTACTATAAAGTGTATGGAATCTAAACTACAATTCAAAGGAGTTTATGATAAATTCTTCTTAAACTTTTTACTCCCTTCTTGCTGTAAGATAGCATGAAGGTTAGTTGTGTTACAAAATTATTTAATATCTATAGTTTGTGGAGAACCTCCCCTGTGAAGAAAGGCTGAAAAGGGTTGAGGTTGTTTAGCCAGGAGAAAACTCTGAGGAGACCTTACAGCAGCCTTTTAGTACTTTTAAAGGGAGCCTGCAAGAGAGATGAGGACAGAATCTTCATCAGGGAGTGCAGTGATAAGATGAGGGTTAACAGTTTTAAACTGAAAGGAAGTAGATTGAGATTAGATGTAAGGAAGAAATTCTTTACTGTGAAGGTGGTGAGACACTGGAACAGGTTGCCCAAAGAACTTGTGGATGCCCTCTCCCTGGAAGTGTTCAGCGTCAGGTTGGATGGGGCTTTGAGCAACCTGATCTAAAGTGATCTAGTGGAAGGTGTCCCTACCTGTCCTGGGTTTGGCTAGGACAGGGTTAATTTATGTCAGAAGCTGGGAGCGGGTCTTGGCCATGCTAGAGAAGTGAACCAGCCTGTGAGGTGGGCAACACTCTGCTGATGTCAGAGCTGCTGTGTGAGGGCCGGGGCACGCAGCTTGGGCCTGCGGTTTGTGGTGCTGCACAGTAGTGCAGCTTGTGTCACTGGCTTTGTCTACTGTTTCATTGCTATTCTGATGATTACTGTTGTTTCTTCTCCTCTTGCTCTGTTCTGTTCAGTTCCCCTTATCTCAGCCCACAGGGTTTTGCCTTTCCCTTCCCGTTGTCTTTCCTGCTCCACCAGGAGAGGAGTGCTGTGTGAGCGAGCAGCCTCATGATGCTCAGCTCCCGGCTGGGTCTAAACCATGACCCTGCCCATGGCAGAGCGGCTGGGACTAGATGATTTCTAAGATCACTTCCAACCCAAACCATTCTATGATTCTTTTACATATTGTGTTTTAGAGCTTACGTGAGAGGGCTGCCACAATAAGACAGGCCTGGGTTAGTACTGGGCTTAATGCATGTCTTTTGCTAACCCAGCTGTGGTTTTCTACTACATACCATGGTAATGTATTAACTTAGTGGTATTCTATTCTGCTTCAGAACTGTATATATGTGTCTATAAAAGTACTATGTACTTTATAGTCATATGTATTTAATATGCATATAAATATTGTTTACATTTTTCATATATGTGCACATGTGTAGGTACATATATATATATCATAGTTTTCAATCTTAGCATAGAGACATATTGTTAATCATAATGAGACAAATCATCAGTTCCTCACTCAGGCAAATATTTACTAAGTGAAGTGAGACTGAGACTTTACCCTGAAGACTGTCATAGGTATTTACACATATATTATTTTACTTTCTTAAGATTATTTTTAAATTGTAAAAGTCATCAACCAAATGATGGGATGGGAAGAATGTTAAGGCTGTCCAAGTTTTGTTCCTTTTTATATATTTGAAATTTTCTTCAGTTCTTGAGAAAAGATTGCCTACATTTGTTTCATATGCTAGAAGTTATAAGAGGAATCATTAACACTTTATTTTGAGAAAGATGATGACACCAAATTCAGATTTTCCAACAGGGATGCTATCTTGCTGTATTATTCAGCTGATTTAATGAGCTCCAACACTGTTTTTTATGCCAAGACTTGAGTTCAGATTCTGTTTCATCTGTGAGAGCTAGTAATGTGTGCAACACAGCACAGTAAATAAATTTAATACCCCAGCTTTTCTTTTTTGTGATGACTATGTCAAATATTTCACCAAGAGGAATGCTAAGTGAGGTCATAGCAACCTGAATGGAAGCTCCTGAATAAGCTCCCCTTTGCATGACCTTTTAGAAGCAGGTAGAGTTCATATAACTTTTTATATACTTATATTCTATAAGTCCAACTGTTAAGATGTATGGAAAAAATGAAAGATAATTTAGTCTACTCTTTCAAAATGAAGTTGGAAGACTAAGATTTCTTTTCTTCCAAACCACAACTGATCAAAAAATTCAGTGAATTTAGAAGAAAATCATTCACTAAACCCCAAAGAAACTACAATCTTTTGCAAATAAAACTTACCGAAGTGTTGTGTGCTAACTCTTAACATTTCTTCCTCTACATCTATATCTTACTGCCTGGGTGAATCACACATCATCTGGGATTTAAATAACAGCAGCAAGGTCTCTTCTCATCAGACTGTGAAATGCCTCAGGAAGTCAATGCACATTCTTATGTGCTCTTTACCTCCTAGTAGGATGAGATCCTTTTTGCACAATCTTTTGATTGGCTATTTAATTCTGAACCCCTTTTGAGGATGTCTTTATTCATTTGCAGATCTCATATACACAGCCTGAGTCCTCCTTCTGTGCTATTCTTCTCAGTGTGTCTTTTAGGGTCAGGCTGTTCCTTCCTGTGACACTGCTAGGAGATTTTTCACAGGACAACAGACTGCATTATCTCTGCAGTGTTATCAAAGGTTAGGACATTGTGCAAAAAGGCTGTCCTTTGTGCTTGATAGTTTTAACTTTGTCTTGAGATCTCACTGAATTGTTTAGATGTTGTTCAGTTAACTGGGAAACCTTTCTCAAGTCTAGATATGTCCATAGAACCATGAATGATCTGGTAACAGTTGTGCTGTTTGTTTAGTAAATTCCACCTGCTTGAATATACAGAGAGAAAAGGTGCATTTGACTGAAGTGCTGGGGTTAAACCTCCAGCCCTGAACGAGGGTTGGCATATGGACGATGTCCACAATCAGGCAAGAAAGACCCTTCTGACTGGTTTTCACTCAGGGTCTGGCCATCCTTGGGTGGGAGCTGATAAGGAGATTACCAGCAGCTCCCCCCACCTTCCACATTAACTTGGAGGTGGGGCCAGAAGCCATCTCTACAAGAGATGACTCCACCTGCAGTGTGGTGAGGAGGTGGGCTTAGACACTGCAGATGTTGGGTAAGGGTTCTGGTTCTTGAAAGGGCCCCTTACTCTTTATAGGAGTTGAGTTTTTTAGGATAATACAAGAAGATCATGAATTTCTATCTGGGACTTAACGGCCTGGCTGATTCCATCTCCCATGGCTTGGATCCTTGGCCAGCTTTCTCCCTTCTGCATATCCTGTATTGTGAGTGAGTGTATTAATTTATTCCTTCTGCCAGTGGTCTGGCATTTTCTATCTTTGGTGTATGATTTAAGAGTGGAAAGAGGACTTTGGTTGCTGTTTTGCCTGTTGATGATAATATCCCTGTATGCTGGGGAAGTGGTCAGCAAAAGATTGACTTACTTGAACTCAGAGTTAAAGTGATGTTCTAAAAAAATAGTTACTGACACAAAGCTTCTTTGATTAGATAATTATGTCCTCTCTGGCAGCCAGATTTATCCAGTCTTCTTTGGTAGTGAAAGAGGAAGACCTCAGGGAGGCTGGCAGAGTTCCTCTCAGAGCTTTTTTTTTTTTTTGCATATACAGCCCAACTCCCTAGTACAAATCAGAAATTTCCTGTGTATGTAAAAATAGAAGCTGGAGAAGATAATCCACTCACATGACTAACATGCTGGAGACCCTTGCCCAGGCTGTCCATCCAAGAGGCTGCTGAGTCTGCATGAGAGAAAAATTCTAGTGTGGCTACAGAAGCATCACCATAAGGCAACTGACTGGCACTTAGCCCCCACACTTTTTTTTTCCAAATATGTGAAATATGGTTCTGTTACAGACCTGAGACATCTTTGCAGGAAGCAGGAGATGAATTTGCTAGCTGTGTAGTGTATCCCAGAACATTTAGGTTCCCAGATTCAGTTTCTACTGCTTCCATGCCAATGAGTAGTGTGAAAAAGCCAGGGCAAACTGACCTGTTGATTCTTCTGAAATGTTGGAACGAGGTCTTCCACGATGCAGACATAACTCCCGTTGATTACACTCTGAGCTTGGTATTAGCATTAGTCTTGCATTTTGATTTTGATATGCAATGAGACCCTACAGCATGCTGCCAAGAAAAGGAATAATTTTCAAGTTTTAATTAACTACTGAGGTTTGACAGAATTTCCATTAGAAATTAGTGACAAAGAGTCTAATCGTATCTTTGCCTGAACTCAGTGATTTTTTCTCTGAAGCAGTTGTCAAAGCAGAGGAAGGTTTGCACAGTCTGGTGAGTTTCTTGAGGTAAGTTTGTGTCAGGTTTAACTCTCTGTTAGCAAAATAAAATGTTAGTTTAGCTAACTTCACACTTTCCTGTTCTCCATTTTGAAGTAGAATGACTTTAAAATCCAAACAAAGCCATCCCTAGTCCCTGATTTTATAAATAGTAGTTACAGTGTTAGGATTCAAAATCCTGCTTAATAAGGTGGGAATTAACAGAGTCAAAATGAACAAGCAGTTGCAAATAACTAAAGTATAATAAAAAATAAAATAAATCAAGAAGTGACTAAGAAAGGATTGTTTTGGCAAAAGCCACTAAAGAGTGCAAATCTTTTTTTTGAAAGAATAGAGGTAATCCCCAGGTCTGGGATGAAACAGTTCCACTGCCGATAGTCCTATTAGGCAGCAGTCTCGCTCAGTCTGCCTTTGGCTGAATTTAGCATTGAATGTCAGCATCCCCAGCTGAGACAACAGCTTGACTTTGGGTGGGTAGACACTTTGTATTACAGTTTTTTTCTCACTGTTCAGCAACACCCCCAGAGAGAAATTTTTGTAAAGCAAAAGTACAAAACACAATGATTTTCGAATATAGAGGTTAGGTTTGGTTTTATACTCTCAAGAAAATGATAGGAAGATGCATGAACTTGCAAAAATAATTACCCGTTGGTAGAGAATGTGTGCTTCTCATCTCTGTGTGGGCTACCATTTTTGTTTTCAGGTACTCTACATGTCAGTAAAATATGGGATTTATGGCAAGCAGGGCAAGGCCAGGCATGGACATAAAAAGCCACTGTTATGACAGTTTAGAAGATGAGAAGAGCTAGAATTAAGACCACAAAGGAACAATTTGCTGCATTCTTTCTCCTTTGCCTAAACTTATAATAGAATCAGTTTTCCTTATTCCAAACTGTTTATAAAGATCACTACAGGTAGTAAAAGCTTGGGGCTTGGATTATCAGTTTGCTATTTTTCAGCTGTAGATGCCCATGAAAAATTGAACTATAATTACCTGAAAAACCTCTATTAATTTGCAGTAGTTTCAAGAGAACATATGTAGGATTGGTTCTCTGATGACTACCAGATAGATACGTTGATTAATCCTGGGTGATGATAGTTTGTTTTGTGGGTTTGTTTTTTGTTTTTGTGGTTTGGTTTTGTATTTTATTTTCTTACTTCATCTGTTGTTATTATTTCTTTTTATATAACTATTAATGTTTTAAAAACTATTTTCTTTTTCACATCTTTCTCATTTTTATGGGAGAAGAGCTGATGGCATCTGAAAAGTGTGCTAAAGGAAATAATGACAAGAAATGTAGTTTCTTGTAGATAATTTAATTTTCATTGTGTTGTCATTGTTTATCTAGAGAGACTAGAAGAAATAACACTATTCTGCATAAATATAAGGGAGCTGATAAGTAGAAAACTTTTAATACAATATTTGGTATTTCAAGACAAGCAATTTTAAAGCAGTAGTCATGTGTAATGCAGAATCATGTCAGAATGAGATCAGAACATTGTAAATCAGTTTCTATGCTGTGATTCTTTTCTTTCTAGGAGATATTGGACAAATCACTTAAACTTGCTTATTACTGCAAGTTAACAAACTCTATTAATATATGTTACCAAGACAATACTTCTCTAGTATGTTGACAATCGAAAACTCTATACAATTAGTTGAGATGTTAGGATAAAAGTCTTCTTCTACCCTCCCACCCCTCCTAATTTAGAAAGAGAATCATTCTCGCTCTGTAAAATGATTATTCTTGTACTCTTTTTTTACATGCCTTGAAGTTTTTTTTTTCATGAAAACTTTTCCTTTTTCTGAATCATACTTTCTATAAATTTAACATGTCCCAGACTCAACAAAGGTTCATTGTTCTGAGGGCCAGTTACAGGGAACACCACTATTTGTTGTCCCCTATGCCTCTGCCTGTCACACGTTGTAAAACTAGGGTTGCACTGTTTACAGTTTTGCGTGCTGATGGATGGGTCAGCCAGCCTTCTGTGGATTAGATGTGTAGGATGGCATGCATAATTTTGGAGGCGAAACCAGTCTCCAGTTAACAAATAAGCTATTAAAAGCATGAAAGCTGGCCTCAAAGCAGATGTTACTACTGAAAGACAGTGGGGAAAACACATGCTTGTTTCAATGTGTTTCTTTTGTCTAAATTATAGTGCATTGTGTGCTCTTTGACCTCTTCTGATAGCTCAGTTGGGTACAATGGCCTTCTCTTTACTACATTCAAAAAGAAGGTAATCTGCAAAGGGCAGGAAGATGAATATTATATGTACCATTCCTAGCACTGGACTCAGATGAATGAAAATGGATACAGACTTTACACCTTCTGACAAGGAAGGAACTTTGCATTATCCTTGACAGTAATTAGGTAGATGGTTGCTCTTACTTTGACTGTCTTTTGTTGCTTGGTGATAGTAATGATAACTGGTTTGAAATAATGAAAGAATTTTGCGGTGACAGGTTACATTCAGGTTCTTATTTTTTCATAAGTGGAAATTGTGAAAAGATGTAGCTCTTGTAGGAGTAAGTAGAATTTGAGAATAAAAGCAGCTCTGAAAAAGTCTGTCTGGAAGATGTGCCCTCACATTTTGTGATCAGGTTGCATCACAAAAGTCATGTTTATACTGGACATATTCAAAAGAGTGAAGGAAACCTTTACTCAATCTTGGACTTTGGAGGGGGAAAAAAATCTAGATACTTAAAAACTTGTTATTAGGTAAAATCTTGAAGCCTTTATTTAGGAGTTTGGAATTCTTTAAAGTTTATTTGGATTTTTTTTCCAAAAACCTGAAAACTAAAGGCAAGAACCTCCCCTGCTATAAGTTGGCATAGCTCCACTGAAGTCAAACAGGCATGTTTGAAGCAGCTGAGGAGATGATTGCTGCTTTCAGTATGGAAGCTGATCCTTCAGTATGGAAGCTGGTCCTTATTCTTACCACTGCTCTTTTTAAAAAAATTCCTTGTTTTACTCTTCAGATAATTTCTAAGCACTAAATAAAGGTTCTCCTCTAGGTGTTTTGGAGTGTGTTTGTGAGAAGCACGTAGATGTATCACCCTGTGTATTCAAAACTAGAATGCCTAACTTATTTATTACCTAAAGTATTTTGTGGTCAGAGGGGAGAGAGGGCTGCAATTTTCTGTGCAGATGGCAACAGTACTGTACAGAGGAGTCTTCTGTATCTATTAATCTCATCCAGAGAAGCAGACAGTGAAGAGGTTCAATTCTGTGACAGCTTAAGCATTAACAGCATCCCAGACTTGATTTTATTTCTTCACTTTTTTGGGCTGAAAACACTGTGGCTAAGATTTATTATGTCATTGTCATCTCTGCCTTTCCTCTGTCTCATCTGTATTCTTTACAGAGCCTATAAACATGGGCTGTCAGCAAGCTAAACCTGTCAGATTTCCACTTCCCCCCTCCTCCGCCTGCTACTATGGTGCCCGAGAAACAGCCATGCATGCTGCACCCTCACTATGATTCTCATCATCACATCTCATTCATCACCCTGACTCCAAACTCAGCTCGAAACATTAGAAAAAAGGTCAGGGATATAAAAGGAAAAGAGAAATAAACAACTACGCAGCGGAAGCGGTTGAGCTGCAGGAGACGTGGGAGGTAAGATTGGAGCCAATTTCTCTGCCAGCAGCTGTACTGGGCATAAAGTACTTGCTATACAAGTTCTAAGTGTTTTAAGCTGGAGGGTTGTGTAGGGGTTTCCTGCAGCTCCTGGTTTATTTCCCAGCACAGAAGCATAGTGAAAGGATAGAAAACCTTACTTAAAGATGGAAAGGTTTAAAGCCTTTTGTAATTGGAGTAAAGATGACAGAATGATTGCTGAGCGACTAGAACCCTTATAGCACACGAGATTTGGACCCAAGAGTTCAATAAACATCCTTACAGTGCTGAAAGAACAAGTCCTGGTTTGACTTTGAGAGCAAATTTAAGAAGCTTTTGACTGGGGATGGGGGTAATTTTATCTGGAGGAAAAAAAAAAAATGTATATGAAGCAGTAATATTCCTTTAAGTGGGATCTGCTGCTTCCTATGTGCTATGTTGTCAGTGTAGTTAGGTATAATTTATTTAAAAAAAATAAAAATTTCTCACAGTGTTATCCCTTCTCCGTTCTTCTCATTGCTGCTTTGGTCAATTATCAGGTTTGTTTCCTTGGTTAGGAATCATGTTTTTCACCTTTAGGCCATTTTTTCCAAGCTTAGAATTTTAATCATAAATAGAAATAGCTATTAACTCTTTCCTTATTTACATTTTGAAAATCTATATTTAAAAGACTGATGCAATATCTTGCCAGTAATTTCTTTTTCTCTTCAAATAAGCAAAATAAGAGAAACTGCTGAGCTTGAAAAAGATAACTCAAAAAACTGCATTCAGAAGAGTTTTATGCAAAGCACTTAGCTTGTGCAACTATTTTTTTTTTCTTACAAACAATAGTCAGCTTGTAAGGATTTTAGTTTATGGTTTTATCTATGTATGCAATAATAGGTTAATATTTTGATATGACCTCTGTTAATGACACATTCCCCAGCAAGCATGATGACTTGAGTCAACTAGTCAAGAATTCAAATGTCTTTATTGGCTATTAGTCTTTTAAAAAAGTAATTCAGACCATGCTTTATGTGAACAGAGGTTGTTTATGTTCTAACCTAACACTTTTTAATATGCTTCTATGCAGCTCATGCTTAGGTTTATGCTTTTTGTGTTTTTTAAGCTAAATAGAGAATGAAAGTAAACTGATGATTCAGTACTTTTCAGTAAAGAGAAAAAAAAAAGGTTAAAGACCGCTAGTGAAATTATCAGGCAAATGATAAAACAAAAAAAAAATACAATTATTGAGAGGTGACAAGGAAATTGCATGGAGAATAATTCCCATGATATCCATGAAATACAATACTCTGGATGCAGCCTCCGAATCTGATTTTGTGCCTGGCTGTTGAAAGGTGAGAAGGAATACTACCCTATATTTTGGGTCTGTTTCTCCTTCTTTTCAAAGCATTTGCGATCTTGCTGAAGCTGAAGGCAAAATCCTAGAGTTCTTCGTCCAAAACACTGTAGCACATCTTACAGGGTCACCTGAGGGACAAATCTAGCAATCTAACAGGATCTGGGGACAAACTTCTTTTGACTCAGGAAAGGAACCTCTGCATGTAAAAATAAAATAGAGGACGGCTGTATCCCTCTAGTTCTGGGCAAACGTGCTTCCCTCAGCAAATGCCACTGCTCTCAGTGCCATTAGAAAGCTCTTTTGTCTGTGTTCATTGTAACCCATGGAGTGACAGTATGGAAGTTCATCGTGTTTGAACATACTGAATATTCTATCTCTAGGAGACAGAGGAAGCAGGCAGCTGCATTAACACATTTTGTGTAATACACGTGGTATGTATAACAGTATAGCAGCTGAAAAAGGCAAAAAACTGAGCACATGGAGTTGGGGTGTTCAGACAACGGACAGTTGACGATAGAGAAATCCTAGAATAATGTGAACTGTGGACAGTCAAATAAATTCTGGAAAATATGAACCAAGAAAGCAAACGTGTTAGAAAAAGAAGCACATTTAAGTTCCTACAATTTACTGTATGCTATCAAGTATAAATGCAGCACTGTGGTACAGCAGAGGTCTGTACTGACATGGGTCTTCTGGTCCTAATGTGAAATGACTCATATTCCAAAACAGGAAAACAAAACATACTAGAAAATTCAAATTTGTGAAGAAAGAGATCTGAAAGACACATTGGAGTATACTTACAGAAAAGGCTATAACTATAAAGCAATTAGGAAATAAACGTGACTGCCTCTTCATGAATTACATGGAACTGTAGCAATAGCAACAGCAGTGGCAACATGAAAATTATGATCCTACTGCTGAAGGAAAACACATCAGAGGGTAAGATCAGAATAATAAAGTAAATTGTGATTACAAAATGGAAATATTTTAGAAAATAAAGAAGAAATAGAAATCTTTAAAGAGTTCCTTTTAAAACAACATAAACAGTGTTATCTACCTCATCACAGCAAATATAATACACATGGGGTGGAGGATGGAGGGAAGAAGAGTCCAGAATCCAGTACTTCCCTGTCTTTTGATATGTTAGGAAGAAGCAAGCTGCTGGCCACTTTATCTGCTACCATCAAATGATACTGCTTCAGTTATCTTGATCAATAGCAGATGAAAATCAGGTACAAAAGAAAGATTACTTTGCACTGAGATATCTAGTGTTCTTGTGTGTTTCATTAGCAGAGTAAACTAGTATATTGAACTTGGCAGGCTGAATCTGATAAATACTTCACAACTGAAGTCATATTATGGAAAAATAAATAGGTATCCCACTTTTCTCACTCTTGATTATATAGTAGAGTTTGCATTATATAATGCACTTTTGTCCTCACAGCTACTGAGTGTTTGCTAGTAAGTTTTGTTTCGAGGGCTACAGTAAGCTATGAAAAATTGTCTTTAGCTGGAATATGAAAGGCAGATATTTTAAAGTTGTACAGCTGAGGACAGAAAGGCAATTCGGAAGGTGATGTCTTTCATGGCTTTACTAGGGGCAAGTCCTG
>NW_008631695.1:0-18596 GCF_000691845.1 Merops nubicus
ATGGCACCGGTGGTGGTGTCGGCTTGGGGTGATCTGGTCTAGGACTGTAATGCTTGACAGCCTCCTGCCACTGTGTGCCCACGTCAGTCTAGCTCTCAGCTGCTAGGAATGGCTTTTTAGATGTGGTCACTTTTCAGAGCTGCAAGCTTTCGGGTGCTTGCAAGTGGTAACTGCTGCTGGGGAAGGTGGGATGGAGGGCTGGCTTGGCCAAAGACTTGGGGTTGGGCTCCCCAAGGGGAGCAGAATTCCTGGTTTGGAAGATGGGAGATAGTGGCTCTGTTTGCTTCTTGAGCAGGAATTTGGTGCATTTCAAGATTAGGTGACTTGTCTTTTTGCTTTTGGGTGCTGCAGCGCGAGGAGGGAGAAGTGTGTGGGTGAGTGTAAATCAGCTCTGTGCAGGGACAGCTGCCTGCTCACACTGTGGGATTCAGGCTCCCAGAGATTTAATTTCTGGTAACTCTACTTCAGCTTGTTGAAACATTTCAGGCTTGAAAATCCTCTTGTGGCTACAGGCTTGAAAAGCCTCTTGTGGATCTTGTGACTACAGGGAAGCACTGCTCCCAGAGAGCCTCAGACTGGAGAGCAGGGGTGGACGGGGGCCTTGCTCTAGCACTGCAATTAATGAGTGAGTAGGTGGCCAGCACTTGCAAGCAAACGCTGGGAGAGAGTGGGTTAAAAATAATGAGAGGGATGTTTTGTTGCCTCCCTTGAAACCATGAAGTAGTAAAGCTCACCTAGGTTTAAAATGTCCCGCCTCATGTGTCATGGGGTGAGGGGCTGCAGATGGTGGAGCATGAGAGGCATAGGAGATGATTCTGCTTTGAGGACCAGGAGACTGCCCAGAGAAGGCTTATGTCCCACAGCCAGCTCTGTAATTGTTCTGCAAACCCAGCAGGAGCCTTGGGCCGCCCCCTTAAGAGCTGTCCCATCAAAGGAGCAGAGGGGCGGCGTGACCTGTGCCCTGATTCAGAGGGCTGGTGGTGGCAGGGAGAGCTGGGCTGATGCTGGAGGGTCCCCACCTTGTCTCCAGACCAGGCTGATGCTCTCAGCTGAGGTGTTCTGTCCCCCACTGGCAGGTATGAGGTAGCTGCAGACAGGTAATGGAGGGATCTTTGAAGCCATGGGGGCTGGTATCATGGTCAGGACCACCCTATCTGTGTCCCAAGTAGTCTCCTCTTTCTGTTAGCATTCAGCTAGAGATCTTCATGATTTCTTTTCAGACAGGCCCCAGGGTAAGTCCTGCTGAGCCTGCCAGGGTGGCAGCTCCAAACCAAACCTCTCCCAAGAACATCAGTCGTAGGCCTTGCCTTTGCCTGCTAGCCCAGCCCTGTCTTCTCCTGCAGCAGCATCCCCTCCATAGGAGTGCTCAGGAAACATCTCCAGCATACTTGTGAGTTCCCTGGTGCTACTGCAGGTGGAGAAAGTGAGACAGGGAACTGGTACTTAGAGGAGCATTCACAACACTCAGCAGAAAGGAGAAAAGTAGCTCTTCCTCAGCCAGTGGAGAGAGGAGAGAGAGATCTTCAGAGGGTGACCTGGACCAGCTGTGGTCTGGAGATGTTTGTGTTTAGAAGCTAAGGAGGAAATAGCTGCCACAAGCTCCTATGGCTTTGAGGGTGGTGTCAGGAGGCAAGATCTGTGGGAGGTGAATGTCTTTTGGCATCATTAGGAAGCACTGAGAAGCCAGGTCTGTGCCCATCTGTCTGTCTCAGGCTTTTTTGTTATAACTGAAGCACCTGCAGAGACCATCCTGGACTCTCCCTGACACCTCTGAGCAGGGCCCTGGTGTGGTGGGAGGTGGAAGCACAGGTTCTTACTGGCCTAAACATTAAGAGGTGCAGAAGGGTGAGACATCTGATACAGCTGAGAAATGACTCTGCTGCATCAGGCAGCTGGCAGGACAGGGAGCAGGACCTTGTGGTTCCAAGTACTACCTGTCCATGCCTCAAGACAGCTGCTGCTCCTGCTGCCACTGCAGCTTTCCCAACTCATATAGGTGACCTGACATTCGCTCTGCTTGCCACAAAAGCAGCTTAACCCCTTTGCTGCTGTCCATGTGTGCACTGGAGAACCTGCCAAGAAAACTTGTCCCCTCTTAGGAGGAATTCATCTCCAGGATGCTGTGGAGAAAGTGATGTGAAGTGGTGTGGTGGGGAACAAGACAGTGTGATACTTTCCCATTTACCATCCCAGCAGCTGTCACCAGTGGGGAAATGGACAGGAGAGGGAACCGCTGGTAAAAGGATGCAGGAGGATCTGGGGGGGATGCTCACAGTACAGAGCTGTGGGGAGGACCTCACTGGTGAGCCACAGAGCCAAAGCTCCTGCTGGAAACATGAGCCACGGTCCTGCCGGGCTCCCGCTCCACACTCACGCCTTCTCCACCCTGTTAATTATTACAAGGGAAGCGATGAAGGCCAACGTGCACCAAAGTCCAGTGTGAGAGAGAAAATCAGCAGCTTGCTTGCAGCCATGAGCCAGCTGACCGCAGCCAACACGGAGCTGCCCACGCTGCCGGGGGACACGACAGTGGCCTTTGGGGTGGCAGACATCATTGTCGTGGTTTGTTACTTCGCCTTTGTCCTCACTGTCGGGATATGGGTGAGTACCTGAGGTGACTGGTTTAGGTCTACCTGAGGCAGAGAGCCTCTGCTCCTCCCTGGACCCCTCCTGGGCACAAAGGTGTTTGCCTGCAAAGGGCATCCTCTGTGCACACCATTATGCCAGGGCTTATTGGGCAAGTTTGGGGTAATGGGGATCTTCTTGTGAGCACCCTTACATGGGCACAACTCATCCCCTAAAGGTTGTTCTGGGGATGATGTCTACCTCCTGTGCTGCAGAGTAGTGTCACACCAGGATGTGGGCAAGCAGGGGGCAAAAGAAAAGCCAGGTTTAGGGTGGGGGAGTTTGAAATGGGACTTTAAAAAGCTTTGGAAAGATTGTTGTTAGTTACTTGTTCAGGTTGCTTGGTGAGGGCCTCTTTCATACAGACCTATAGTGTTCTGGTTGGCTGACGCATTTTTTTCTTTCCCTAAAAAAGCAAGGAGAAGTCATTAAATAGGTACAAGCAGCTTCTTTCCAAAGCTGGACAATGAGAAACCTGCACAAAGAAAGGTGAAAGCAATGAGTGAAGCCTGGCATCCTTAACAGATACACAGATTTTTGGAGCTGATGCTGAGACCAGGCATTGCTGCCCAGTCCGGGTGCTGCCACATGCACTGGCATTTAACAGCAAACCATTTCATTATGATGCCTGACTGCATGTTCCTGGCTGCTGCAAACAGCAAGCACTGTCAGCCTCAGTCACATTGGAGGAGCTTGCTGGCCTATGGACATCCTGTGGCTCTTGAAATCATTGAGGTTCTCATGCAGTTCCTAGATGGGGCTGCATGATGTGACCATACAAGTGTGGGGCTGCTGGAAACTTGGAATCCACAGCAGGGAGAAGAAGCAAGGCAGCAGGAGCTGCAGCAGGGCATCTCTAGCCATTCTCAAATGGACCTGCATGTCATGCCCAAATACAGCCCCTGATGGCATCCCCTGGGATGCAAGGTTGTCCTCTGATTCTCACCTCTGTGCTGGACAGTGAGGAGGGAAATGCTTCCTCTTAATGCATGACAGTGAGGAGGGAAATGCTTCCTCTTAAAGCATACCATTGTCAGAAGGTGAGCAGCCTTTCTTGGAGCTGCAAATATATCTTCACATGGCTGAGAGCAGACAAACCCCTAGATTTCTCAAAATTAGATGCCTTTCACAGGGCCCCTGCTGCAGCCTGCCTCAGAGCCATGCACCACCTCTCTGTGCTGCCTTGAGTAGGGTGAACCAGTTGACTGGAGTGACACCCATGGGAGGAGGTCTAGGGAGGTGCAAGAGGTTGCTGATGGGATATTTCAAGGCTACTGGGGTGGGAAACGGATCTGATTTGAGGGTGGGTGAAAGGAAGAAACCACTTTTCTTTTTCCTGTGCTTCCAGTCATCGATACGAGCCAGCCGGGGGACCATTGGAGGCTATTTCCTAGCTGGACGATCCATGACCTGGTGGCCTGTGAGTGAAACGCATCCCTCTGTTTCTCATGGTTTGAAAACAATCCCAGATGTAAGGAGGGCAGGTCTAGTGAGAGGACCCACTCCATACATTTTGTTCTGACTGTAGTCTTGAGATGAAGAGGATCCACCAGGAATCATCCCATGTAGCTTTACTAATGGGCAACAGTGTGGAGCCTCTGAGCCAGAAGGATAGTTCAGCATCTTCAGGGTTTTTTCTACCTTCAATTTCTCTGCTAAAGTCAGCAATAAAAATGTTCACACTGATGGAAGTAAAAGAGTGCTGAGTGCCTGGCTAGATTTGAAACTCTTTGGGCCCAACTCACCAAAGATAACGTTGTCCCTAACCCAAGAGAGCATTAGGTAATCTAGGAATGTGCTATCTAGTAAAAAAGCATTTAGAGACTGAACAAAAAAATAATCCCGAAGGCCAAGACTTTCTGAGCCCTTGCTGTTTAGAGTAAAATTGAGATTATTGACTAATGATGTAAAGTATATACTTCAGTGGTTTGAAGTTTATAAATCTTCACTATGAAGAAAAAAAAAATCTATTGAATGTGCCTTTTCTTGGGAGTGAAAGGTACATTTAAAGATAATTTAAAGTTTGAAAGGAATAAAAACAGCACTGGAATAAAGATTCTTCTCAGCCAATGCCAGACTCTGGTACCATATATCTCTCCAGTGAGTTGTGGGTAACGGAATGCACTTCTCAACCAAAACATTGCATTTTTTTCCTTTTTTCCTTTGGATGTACATTGCCCATAAATTCACTAGGCTAGATTTTCAACCTCTTCCATCAGAGGCACATACACCTCTCTAAAATCTGTTATGTCTTAAATATTCTTTATATTTCTGTCTCGGCCAAGTGACATTTAATGAAAAAGCTTAGCTTGGTGGTTTTCTCTAATTAGGAGGAGAAAAATTAAAAGATACTAGAACATTTGGAACATTTGAAAATGGGACTTTTTCTTCCCCAACATAAATCTTTTTTCTTTAAAAAAACAAAAGAAAGCATTTTTTATTGGTTTTGGCTCTGACCACAGGTGGTGGCCACAGGGTCTCTTGGGTACAGCTTGGCCCTCGTCTCTCCTGACTTATCATTCTAGGTTTAAAGCAGCCTCTAATACTGTTCATTTTTCAGTTTTGTTTGAGAGCTGAATCCACCTGTGATTCAGCTCCTTGTGGCCTTCACCTCGAGTATATGACTGGCTTACCTGTGTTTTTATTTTTTTTTTAATGGGAGTGACAGCTTTCTGCTGCGTGTTAGATAGCCTCAACTAAGCCTTGATTTCTGCTCCTGTGCGATGTCTCTTCTGCATTTGTCTGTCTGATATAGGTATCAGGAAAACTGTTCACATTTCTTGAGAGCACCAGTCCCCTCCTGAGTTGCAAATTCTCGTTGCAGCAGCCAGCTCTCTAATCAAGAGTTTTCTTAGATGAGAAGGCAGAGCCGTTGGCAGGAGTCAGTGGGGCTGTTGATGCCACATTAATGTTTTACTTTGTGCAGAGGTGAGAAGCAGATCAAATTCCATCGTTCTTTGTTTCATGTGTGGCAGTACTGAGGAGAGAAAAGCTCCTTCTAGGTGATGCAGCTAGAAGCAAACTTTCTCTAGAGACTAAAGGGCTAGACTTGCCCTTTGGGGAGTTTCTCATTTGACCCTGAGAGGGACCTGATGTTGGCATACGGAAAGGAGGTGAGGCTTTGTGCCAAGTAGAAGTCATTAAATCAGATAGTCTTTGCCCTCTTAAAGCACCTTGGAGCTTGTATTCTTCCAGATAGGGTGCCAGTGACCTGTGGTAGGGACAGCCTACTGTGCCCACAGCCTACAGTTAAAGTTAACCTGAGACATTAGCATTTTCCAGCCTGCTGCAGAGCTGACTATATCTCCCAACCTGTGTGTAGACATTAAACACAAAAGGCCTGCATGTTTCTAACATCATCCCTCCTGTGCTTCAGGAGTCTCTTTCCTTAGGAGGAGCTCCAAGAGAGCATTCCTGTCTCCATGGCTGCGTAAACCACTACATGCATGTTCAGTACAAGATTTAAAAGAGGCTGGGCTCTCATAAAGATGTGGAGAGGTAGAGCAAGGGTCAGCAAAGTTGGAGAAGGCACGTTGCTGTCTGACCAACAAGAGAATGGAGAAATCTATTGTGTTTCATGGACACTGTGGTATCTATGGCTGCCCCCAGATGCAGTATTCCCTGTAATATGTGTGCATCTCAGGAGAACCACTGGCAAAGTGAACCCTGACTCTGAGGTTAAGCTTTGTGTTGGAGTGGAAGCAGTGGAAGGAAGCAGACACACACACTTTAAGATATAAAACCCATAATTTTCTCTAGAAGGAGAAGGAAACCCCAACTCTCCACTAGCACCCAGCTACCTGCCTACAAGGAGATGAGGCCCTAGGGAAAAAAGCACCTGGGAAAATGCTTGGACTGATACAGAAGTTCCTCAAGGTGACTTTATGGGTTTTGTGCCTGTGCCATATGTTTCAGATTGGAGCATCCCTGATGTCAAGCAACGTGGGCAGCGGCTTATTCATCGGCCTGGCAGGCACTGGAGCAGCTGGAGGTCTTGCTGTTGGGGGCTTTGAGTGGAATGTAAGAGTCATTTATGTTGTCAACTAAGATGTCACTGTTTACAAAGGGACTGGGGCTTTGTCTTCAAAATCAGATGCTGACAGTATTGGTAACTACAAGTTCTCAAGAGAAGAGAAGAGGAGAGAAGTCTGGAAACAGGCTTCACCTCTGGAGACATTCAGACTGCCTTAAAAATGTAAGATCTTTATTTTAGTTGAAGTGGAATCCACTAAAATTACTGTCTCTTTGACCTTCCCAGAAGCCCATGACCATATTTTTAAGCTTTAATTTCCGCTCATGAAGACTAAAATAAAAGATAATGAATGCTGAAAACGTGCTTGGATAATTACAGGATTCTGGGTTCAAGGAGTTTGAGAAACAGCATCATTGCTCCTAAGAGTAATCAGTGCAAAGCCATGAGAACTGGTAACACTGCATTCACCTGTCAGCTGCCAAAATATGACGTTTGTGGGATGAACATCTGGGTGTGAAGGCAGGTCTCATTTTGCTCCGTTGAAGTGTCCTGGAAATTTGCCACTGACACCACACAGAGCATGAAAACCAGGCCCTTTGTATGTGATGCTAATGCAATTTCTCAGCTACAGTGATGAGGAGTGAGGTTAGTGCCAGCCTCACAATAAACATTGCTCACCTAACTCAAAATCCCTTGTCTATATCAGCAGAGACTGCTAATAGTGCCAGATACTTGCCAAGCACAGGCAGGGCCCACCAAAAGTTCTTTCCAGGCATATCTATACACTGCACTGTTTTTTTTTTTTCCCCATTATTTATTTATTTATTCTAAATCATTAAGATCCCCTTGAAGTCCTCTGTGAAGAAACCAGGGCCTGTGTTCAGCCTGGTGCATGTAGGACATGCCAATATTGCTGTACTTTAAATCTATTCAAGTCATTTTAGAAGCCTGTGAAGAAAAGATTGTATGTCAGGACAAATCTAACTTCATGAGATTAGATTAATTTCTTTCAGACTGGAAAAGGACCTTAGATATGCCCTTATTCTCTCCCTTTATCATGGGATGTCACTTGGCTGCAGGGATCATATGAGCATCTTTTCCCTAAGCCAGCCTCTGCCACTGCGGGAGCCATGGCTGTTCTCCCTGATCACTCCCAATCTCTGCTCACAAGGATCAGTGTCATTTCTGGTAACTTAAAGAACTGATCAAAGTGAAATCTGGATGAATGTGAGGTCCTTGGATGAAAGGTAATGGCCTGAGACAGCCAGGAGATGAGGTTTGAGAATCCAATGGCTTTTATTTATGTTCAAGATCTCCTGTTTGGGTTTTTGCTGGGTTTCAGAGTAGAAATACATTATAGGAGATGCCTTTATACCTTCCAAAAGACCCTTCACCTGCAGCAATGCAGCTGAACTGCCTCTTTATCTACAAGCAACAGAAGCACACCTACGTCAGCCTGCGAGGAGAACATCCCAGCAGAGTCTTGCTGTTGCTTATTTTTATGCTCTGCAGGGACAATCTGCTGCCTCAGCCTCATCACTTGCTAATCAAGCAACAAACAGATGCTCCCATCCTTCTCTGAATCACTTAACCCTTCACTGCCCCAGCACCAGTGCTTTCAAAGGCCACAAAATACAACACTGTCTTTCAGAGATCCAGAGCGACAGAGTACACCATCCTGCCCAAAAGACCAGGAGATGGAACAGGATGGCAGAGGCTTAGGAGGATAACTTCAAAGGCTTCTAATTGCATTGTAATAATTCCTCACATTCCAAGCGTGGAGGAGAGTTCCGACTGCTTCCCAAACACATTGCATGGCAGCGTACCTGTCTGCTTTCTCAGGACATCCACTGAGAGAACAGAGGAGACGGATGTTCCCATGTGTTGAATCATGTGCCTTTATTTTCTCTGTCTCCTTAACAGGCCACCTGGGCACTTCTGGCTCTCGGCTGGATCTTTGTGCCTGTTTACATCGCAGCAGGAGTTGTCACCATGCCTGAGTACCTGCAGAAGAGATTTGGAGGGCAGAGGATACAAATCTACATGTCCGTACTGTCCCTCATTCTCTATATATTCACCAAAATATCCGTATGTATCCCTTTGACCACAACCCTTGTGTCTAGGGCAGGGGTAGGTCATCGTAGTACAATGCAGAGCTGCTCAGAGAGAACTTGGATGTCCTTGAAAGGACCAGCTCAGCTACCAGAAACAGCAGCAGTGTGTTAGTGTGCTGCTTTGCTCAAGTAAATACCTGCCTCTGTATTGATCATGGGGACTTATCCTAAGAGAAAAAGCCCTCATTAAACAGCAATGCAGAGTGAGAACTTTCCGAGGATATGGCAGCTAATTACTGAACAGTAAAAGTACCATAAGCTGTCTGCCTGCTTTTCCTTTTCTAGCAGATCAAACCTTAGGCAATATAGACAGGGGAACTGCAGCACTACCCCATCTGAGGATCTGGCTAGCTGCATCTTGTAGATGTGAAACGCTCTTAAATTATCATAAATCTCCTGTTGTTGTTGTAGCTGAGTTTTCAGCATTGGGTGTGTTATGGTTATTCCTGTCTTTTTCTGTCACTTGCATTGTACAAAAAGGATATGTTGAAAGGGAGGTAGGCTCTGACTTAAGACAACATCCAGCATCTTTCCTGGATTGCTTGTAGCATTGTACCCTGCTGGTAGCCAAAAAGTAATGTAAGCTACTGGGCATCTCCCTTCATTTAAACTCCTTTAATAAAGTGGCAGAACTTACTCTCAGAGATTCACTAAGAACTGCCTGTGCCCTTGGAGGGAGAGGACTCTATGTCAGAGTCCATTATAGGGACTGAAAATGTCAGTCCTTTGTCTTCAGCTGATTGTCCCATGGCCAGCACAAGTCAGTTTTCATTAGACCCAGGTGAAGTATTTAGATGTCAGATTGCTGGAAGACATTGACTGGAGATGAGGCACCCCACCTTCTGCAGCTGGCTTCAGGTTCCTGCTCCCAGGCTTATTATGTCTGAGGTGCTGGGAGGTGCATTAAGTGGAGTTCCAGCCTGGGAGTATGGGATAGGTTTCTTCCTCTAACAGCCAGCTCATGATCATGTCACCCACTGCTATCACCACTGCCTCCAGGAGCTTTGCTTTGTGGGATTGAAGTGTTGCCCAGGACAAGGTCTTGCAGAGAGGCATTTGAAGCCTCTTTACCCACGAGGGGTTAATAGAAGATCTCTCCCGCAGCAACACCACGGTGGGCACGGCTACATAGTCAATGTACGTAGCAAAACCAGACCAGCCTTCCAAAACGACCTTCAGCAGAGCGGTATTTGCCAGTGCCTTTCAGAGCAGGACCCTAGCCTCGGTCGCTGCTGTCTCGTCTCAGTGGTTTCTCCTCTGTGCAGCTAATTCACGCGTGGCTGACGGATGTGGCTGGTGGAGTTTATGGCCATGACAGGTGCTTTCTATTAAGCGATGCTATTGTTTGTAGAGAGCTCGTTTAGCGGCTGGCTGGACAGCAGGCAGTCGCTTGCAAGAATTTTTCTCCCTGGACTTTTTGCCCAAACGTAGGTTAGCGAGCAGGGCGTGCAGAGTCTTCCCTGCTGCAGAGAAAAACAGAGATCTCAATAAACAGCGCTGGCTGATCCAGCATGGCTACAGAAGTGGTTGTGTTTCTTGCTGCAAGTCAAAACCCAAAAGACAAAGTGATTTCTGTGATGTGCTGACAGTGTTTGTCCCATCTCAGGGTTGCAGAGGTCAGGAGTTGCACTGGGTGCTTGCTTTTAAGTGCATACTTCAGGCACAGCAAACAGAAATCTTGCCCCATCCCTTCTGTCTCCCTTGGCTAATGTCTTTACCTGTGTCTCACCCCATACCGGGTTTGTAAGTGTCCTTCAAACTGATTTCCCAATGTACACATCTCCCATATCACCTTCTGCATCTGAATGATATTATCTACATAATTCCAGGTTTCACCCCATTTCTGGTTTCACTCTTTCTGCCAGCAGGGCCAAACAAAATAAAGCCGATGGGAGTTCCTGTATTTCTAGTGAGGTCCTCAGCAGGTATAACTTGTTTTCCTGGAGCCATTCTAGTATGTTGAACTGCACAAAGAGAAGGGCAAGCTGCTGACCTTTTCAGATAAATAAATCATGGCAAAAGACATCAGTGATTTTTTAGGGGTCTTTCAAGAAGGAATGTCTACTTGGCCACTAGGCCACCAAGATGTAATCTTGGGAAGAACCTGATCTCTGCTATTTGCCTTCCTTTCCCTCCCATGTCTGCCTGTGGATACATGGGCTCCTTCTCCCCATGGATGTCCTCACAGTCAGCAAAAGGAGTGACAGTTTCCACCAGTTCCTCTCTATGCCAGTGAGGATTACATGACATGAAGGCTGCCTGTAAGATAGTCTTTTACTTTGATGATTTTTTAGTCCCTTGGCATGGGGACTCGATTTTCACCCTCCTGCTGCACCACCTCCCAGATGCTGAGAGTTCTGCCCTGGAGGAAGGATTTTCCTTACATCGAGAACAAGAAAGTTCATAGCCAACAGCCCCATGCTATTTCCTCCTCTTTCACTTCACCTTCATGGTGTCGTCCCTCATCAGTGCTTTCAGCTGCAGAGAGCTGTGGGCTGCTTTATTAGCTTTCACTTGCACGAAGCTCTACTAATGCCAGACTGCCCTTGTTTTGTTTTTGTGGTGTGTTTTTTTTTTTTTTCCTATTCCAGACAGACATTTTTTCCGGAGCATTGTTCATCCAAATCTCTTTGGGCTGGAACCTCTACTTGTCCACTGTGGTCTTGCTAGCAGTGACTGCTGTCTACACCATAGCTGGTAAATAGCTGATTTTAAAATAAACGTTATAAACTGGACCCTGGGATATAATTTTCCCTTTTCCTGCACAGGGGAAAGTATTCAGACCTCCTGGTCTGAGGGAGATTCCCCCAGCTGCTAGTGGTATGTGCCTTGTCTGCCCCAGCTCTTGGAGACCTCTCCCCACTTGGTCCAATGGAAACCGGTATGGGGGGCACAACACTGTATTCTAGAGAGTTTTCTAATGCTCCTGTCTCCCTCTGTGCAGATAGTTACCACTGCCCACATTTGCTCTTTTTTTTTTGTTTGGTCTTTTTGCAACATTAGCATCTTTAGATATTAAGATGCTGAACTGCCTCCAAGTCCTCTCATGAATGTGGACAAGTCCTTCAGACCGTTCCTCACAGAAGGGCTTGTGACTGGCTCCTGTCACAAGCTCAGTGCCAGCTTTTTCCAGTGGGTATTTTCTGAAATCACAGGGCTGGGGCCAAGGGAAACCTTTTTCCAGGACAGGTACCAGTTTCATTGTACATGGTGACACATTCTGCCTGTTGTCTCTGGTTCTCCTGACAGGTGGTTTAACAGCTGTGATATACACAGACGCGCTGCAGACCCTGATCATGGTGCTGGGAGCTTTGGTCCTCATGTTCATAGGTAAGAACGAGTTTAGCGGTCCCAAGATCATTAGACCTTAGGAGGGTACTTCAGTCTTCAATATATGGTGCAGAAATGAGTTTTAACCATTCACAGGACAAGTCCCATTCTGCAAGCTGTTAGAGTTGCTTCACCCTTTGCACTAACTGTATGGAGGTGAGTTTCTAAATAACTTCACCTTGCCAGTTTGGGTTTACCTGGAGTTGTCAAAGGACTTGCAACACTGCATTCCCAGAGCCAAATTCAGCTCCCACTGTGCTCATGTATATTCAGAGTAATTCTGCTGACTTTCCCTGTTGACTTTGGGAGTTACTGTAGATTCATCTGGGTGTAACCAAGCGTCATAAACAAATTAAAAAGCAACAAGGAACCAGCCATCAATAGTCTTTGCTTTAAGCCTTCTTGGCAAACAGAAATATAGATATATCTTGTTTCATGTCATACCATCCTGCCCCAGCTCTGAAAGGTGTGTCGGCAAAGACTAGATGATGAGGACATTGTGGGGATTAGGATCACAGAGATTTTCCTGCATGGATCCTTTTCCAGGATATACTGTTAACACCACAAGGACTCTGTGCAAAATTCAACTGAGTCCTGCAAAAACCTTGACTGCCAAAATCAAGGGTGGAATGAAAACAAAAGACATGAGGGGAAGATGAGAGGGAAAAAAAAAAGTACTTATGAGACTCAGATAAGGAAATAACTTTGCAGAAAGCCCCAGACCTTAATGCACTGGCATTTGCTTCTCAGGATTTGAAAAGGTTGGCTGGTATGAAGGCCTGCAGGAGAAATACAGCACAGCGATACCGAAGATCATAGTCCCAAACACGACCTGTCACCTCCCACGTGCAGATGCCTTTCACTTGTTCAGGGATCCAGTCACAGGAGACATTCCTTGGCCTGGCCTTGTATTTGGCCTCTCTGTGCTGGCTCTTTGGTGCTGGTGCACTGACCAGGTAAAGAAAGTCTTTCCTTCTCCAGCCAATCCACCACACTGTTATTTTCAGTCAACTCCTCTGTGGATCTGTGAGCTGAAGCATGATTGTGTCTCACCATGCAGGATTTACTACCTTTTTACTGGTCTAGATCAGAATATCACCTTCTCTGCAAGCTGCTAATTTTATGAACTTTTTAGTGCAGAGAGAGCAGGTTATTTTCTTCAGTTTTTATCCCACTGTGGGCTGGTAAGTACCAGGTGTCTTCATGCAGTTGGCATGACAAGGATATGAAAATGTGAATCTGGAGCTGGCTCTGCAGTGGCTTTGTGTAGACCTCCAGACAAGCCATTCATATTCCGAGAGGTCTGACATTTCTTACTCCTGTCCAAGTTAGAAACAAGGAGAACTGTATTTGTTTCTCAAGACTTCTGTACTTTAAGACAGGATAATTGTGAAAACCCACCACTGAACTCTTAGCAGAACACCTACAGTCTCCTTCCTTCCTTGTGTCTTGCTGATGTACAGCTGCTGTCTCCAGTCCTCAAGGTGGCTTCACTTCAACCAAGGGCGAAATGATTCTTGTAAAGGAAATTTCCACGCTGCCCTCTCCTGTAGCCTGAGCACTGAGCTCTGTGCAGTGGCAGCAGGCTGCAGTCAGCCAGATAGGAAAGTTGCCATTGGCATGAAAAATACCCTGGGATCCTGCTGGATGAAAGTCATCTGTGAGAACCAGAGACAGAGGGAGGATGGATCCTTAACTCTCTGTGGTGCTTCTGGTTTACTCTCTGCTCCCTTTCTGCACTGATTGCAGGTGATAGTCCAGAGGTCTCTGTCTGCCAAGAACCTCTCCCATGCCAAAGGTGGATCAGTGCTGGGAGGCTATCTGAAAATCTTCCCTATGTTTTTCATTGTCATGCCAGGAATGATCAGCCGAGCTCTTTACCCAGGTGAGCCTTCCCATGTTCCTTACATCAGGGCTTTATACTGCCATGACCACTAATATCACACAGGTCCACCAGCACTTTTACAGCTCAGAAACTGCTGTCCTGCAGGCAGATTCCTGTTGTACAGTGGTGTTCCCATGCCCTTGCTCCACCTCCACTGCTCCCACAGTGACAGAAGACACTGGGAGTATCCATATGGGGCATATTTTGCCATTGGGGGCACATAGCTTCATGCTATGGTCATGGTATGCATCTATCTGTCTGGGGGAAGTCAGTGAGATTAAATAAATGGAGCACTGAAGCTGTCCTTCAGGTCTTATGGATGACTGTCATTAGGTGTGAATTCACACGGATTCGTTCAGTTCCTGGTGGATTATGCAAAACAGCCCTCTTTTGTGAAAGAGCAACCATTGTCCTCTTATTGTCTCCCAAGGAGCTCTCATTGTTGTTTTTTTTTTCCAGAGCATGCCACTTTCTGGGAAGAATACCCCTGTTAGGAGGACCATTCCTAGGAGGAAAGTGTATGTCTCCCAGATTTCCTCCAACAGGAATATGTCAGACTGTAATGTCCTTGATAACCCAGCTGACAGGCTCATGAAAACAGTCCAGTTCCCACAAGCAACAAATCATCAAGGACTGCAATTATGCAACATCTGGGAGAGTTATATCTGTACCCTGAACAGAACTGCCAAATGTCCTCTCGAAGTTTCACCTTTATTTGATGATGTAAAAAGCTCTTCAGCTCCACTCATTCTAGCTGTATCCCAGCTGCCCCTCTGGACTTATATGAAATCATACAAGGCATCAAGATTTACTCCCTTGAATTAAGTGACCTATGTCTCAACAGGGTTTACACTGACTTCTTGTTTTCATGTCTTCTGCAGATGAAGTGGGCTGTGTGGACCCAGACATCTGTAAAAGGGTCTGTGGAGCTGCAGTGGGTTGTTCCAACATTGCCTACCCCAAACTCGTGATAGAACTCATGCCTGATGGTGAGAACCCTTATGTGTGTGGAGGTGGGCTTGAGCTAAGCTCTGCTAAGGATGAGGAAGTCTTAGTGCAGTTACCAACATAAGGATGAAAAAGCAGTTCCCAGAGGCCAAAGGTCTAGTGCTGATTCCCCTTCCCTGTTTTGCTCCCCCAGGGCTCCGGGGTTTGATGATTGCTGTGATGATGGCAGCCCTGATGAGTTCCCTCACGTCCATTTTCAACAGCAGCAGCACCCTCTTCGTTATAGACATCTGGCAGCGGATCCGCAGAAAGGCTTCGGAGCAGGAGCTGATGATTGTGGGCAGGTCTGCACTTTTCTTTCTGTCTTGTTGCTCTCATCATCTGTTTTGAGTGCGGTATTTACGTTCTTCAGTCTGGACTCACTGAGAAAAATCTGGTGCCTAAAATATAGAGCAGAAATGCAGCCTGGGAAAGAGAATCTCACATAGACCTGGTCAAAGGGAAACGTTGAGTGCACCACTGAGCTAGGTAGATCATTGCTTCTCTCTTTTCTAAACCATAAATACTGCCTTGAATGTAACTTCTAGAGAAGCCAAAGGTGCTCTAAAGTCACTGTCACTAGAGGTCTTTAAGAACATGTTATTTTTGCATCAGTCAGGAATGATACATTGCAATTACTTCTTTTTTTTTTCAGGGAAAAGTCCAGAGAGCTCCCAGCTCTCTCTGTGGTAAGTCATGGTGCCCTTTGCAAGCAAGCTTTGGTACTGCATTAAATAAGGGGAATATAAAGTTCTCCTCCTGATAGTGGAGTTTAAGCTACATTCTGCATGTCTGAGGGGGGCTTTTTCTCTCTAGTCATGAGCATTAACTTCTAAACTTTGATGTGGGGTGGCTGAAGGCTGCAGACAACCTCATACTCCACCAGTGCAGAGTAGTGAGAGGGGAAGTACTTCTTGTTTAGAAATATGGAGGAACCTCTATAACATACAATGCAGAGATGAAGGAGGGTTATGGTACATGCACCTGAGACCCCAGAAACAATTTTAATAAGCATCAAAGGAGCCAGAATTTGACAAAGGCACTAGACCGAACATGTTATCTGCTTGAAAAAGTGTCAGAAAGATTGCTCCACAAGCTTCCAGCTCTCTCTGTCATATCCAAGAGCTAGTCCTTTGGAGAACAAGTCACTCTCCAGGGCACACCAGATTGAAGGGCTTGCCCTGATCCAGCTCAAGGTGGAAGCCACCACGCCCTTGTGGATCTCTCATGCATGTTGACTGGCAAGTTCTAGCTCATCTCACTCTGAACTCTGGGAAGTTAGCTTTGGGAATTGGTTGAACTGAATTTCTGGAAGAGAACAGTTTTTTCTTTTCCTGTGTATGCAGGGAAAGGTTCTTCTTGGGACTGATCTGTGGACTTTTTTCCTTAGGGATTCCTGAGAGCAATTGGAAGTGTCTTTTGCTGCAAAACTTCATTTTCAGGTGTACTCCACCTCCTGCTGAGCTAATACAATTTTATCCTCATCTTCCAGAGTCTTTATCCTCATCCTTGTTGTCATCAGTATTCTCTGGATCCCGATCATTCAATCAGCCAACAGTGGCAAGCTCTTTGACTACATTCAGTCCATAACCAGCTATCTAGCCCCACCGATTGCAGCTCTCTTCATCTTGGCAATCTTCTGCAAGAGGATTAATGAGCCTGTAAGTGGAGTGTCAACCACTGAGATACATATTTAATTTGATAAAATAAATAAATAACTCTCCTTCCAGTGCCAAGCCTTTGAGACTCTTTAAACTCAAAGCCAGTCCAGCTAAAGTGTGACAGTTAGAGACAGCCTTTTCCTGGCACACGTTAGTGGATCTTAGCCCAGTCTCTGGTGTACGTGTTTGCTTCCAAGAAGCCACTTCAAGTGGTACTTCTTGGCACCCTCATTTGAAAGCACAAAAAGAAAAGTTGTTTCATGCTTTAGGGATGATATGTCAACTGGAGGCATGTTGTTAGGAGGAGATTCTTACATTGTCTGTGCTCTATCTGTTTCATGTTCAAGGGCAGAAAGAGCAAAAGAGTTTTTTTAACTGAAGACATCTTCTTTTGATGCATGTCAGTGTGGGTTTCCATCAAGCATAAAAGGTCTTGGTTTAAGAAAGAGCAGAAAAAGGAAAGGAAAAGAAAGGAGATTACTTTAACCAAAGGTAACATGCAGTGACCTTTTCTTTATGCTTGCCTTTTCTCAGGGTGCTTTCTGGGGTCTCATGGTTGGGCTAGCTGTTGGTCTTGCTCGGATGATCATGGAGTTTATTTATAGCACACCATCTTGTGGTGAGGAGGACAGAAGACCAGCTGTGCTGAAGGACTTGCACTACCTCTACTTTGCCCTCATCCTCTGTGTCCTCACTGTGATTGTCATTGTCCTTATTAGTCTCTGCACCCCACCAATCCCTGAGGAAAAGGTAAGTGATTTGCAGTGGCACCCTTTTCTCAGACCCTCCATTTGGTTTCCCAAAATCTTTGAGATCTGTCCTTTTTCTCCCATGGTTAGGAAGTGGTGTATAATGCATATGCTGTGAAGAAGCCCTCGCTCCTCAGCTTTCTGTTCCCCAGGCTGCATAGTGTTAATGCTTCCTGAGGCACTCAGTGTTTCAAATTGAGTGTGAGTTCCCATGCTGTGCCTAGAGCTGTGCAGACACCACAGCCCATCATAACTGGAATAGAAAGAAAAGAAGAAGGCGAAGGAGATGAAATCATATTACAGAGCACTGCTGTGGAGGAATTAAATATATCTAATTGTAGCATCTACCCTGTTTCAGCAGAGCCAGCATCAATCTTGCAGGCAAACAAGATTAATATCTTTTGCAACATGGGCATTTAGGAAAATAACATTTTGTCCCAATGTGATCTCAATTACATTTAATAACTTTGAGTCAGGCACAACTTTCTTTTACTTAAGATGTTAAAATGGTGCAGAGTTGGGAGGCTTTATATAATAAAACCTTAGAGCAACTCTACCCAGTCCCAAGTTTTAAAGCAGCTGTCAATAAGACAAAACTGCCATCTACCTCCAAACCAAAGTTTCTGGAGAGATTTAAAAGACCTATTTTCTTCCTGTCTGACTGCATGAGGAAATGAGGGTGATGCCATCACAGCGTTTTCTATCTGTTGCTTCCTCATAACTTGTAAAGCATTAACCAGTTCCATCAATGTTTGATGGAATGTTCGTGGAGTCAAAGATACCCAGCTCTGAAAGATTACATGAAAGCAGGTGCTCAGATAGAGGAGAGGGAGGGGGAGAAGAGAGACGGTCTTTGTGTCTGCTTGAAGATAAAGTCTCAGCTTTTATTAGCTATCAGAGGATCCACATGGGAGGAAGAAATACTGGCAAGGAGGCACCATTAGTTCTGCTGCTTACGTTGTTCACTACTGCTCAGGGGTGGCCAGATGGTTGCCAGCAATTAATTACTGTGGTTTAATGAGTTCCCACTCATCATCTGACCTGTGATAACTAAACATGTGCAGTGCTCCCTGCCCACAGCAACAGCAAGATAAGATGCATTAACATAGCACTGGCAAACAGCAAACATCATACCAACAGTTCAGGAAATGAAGAAACTGGCCACAGCACCTCCAGGTTTTTTTGTCTGACCCCAGATGTATAAAAACATCTAAAGCACCTTTTAAAAGGAGCAGTTCAGGATGAAGATCTACTATGATATCATCAGGGAAA
>NW_008631695.1:18627-56812 GCF_000691845.1 Merops nubicus
GGAGATTCTTTAGAGGAGATTTTCAGTAGATATAGGTGGCTTTATAGGTGCTGGACTTAAGGGACCTTTTTTGACATATTCTTCAAAATGCCAATGCTCAGAAAGCATGGATTCAGACTGGAAATGGTCCAAGGAGGAAAGCCAATGGGATGGTCAAAGAGGAAAAGATTTTGTCTGAAACAACTGTGTGCAGTTATCTCAGAGGACCAAAGGATGAAGGGTGATGGTTGGGCCTCCAGGTAAATCATGAGAACAAGGGAAGGATGTGAGCTTGATAAAGGGCAGTGCTGGCCGTGAAGAAACATAAGCTGGGCTTTTTTTGGGGAGTTTTCTAAAGAGGGATGTTCAGGATAACCTTTTGGTAGGCTATGGACCCCACATAGTGCTGAACTCAGTGCTTGACATCTATATAAAAGATTCTGCTGAAGAAAATTAATGAGAATTAATGACATTGCTTGTAGCAGTGAGAGGCTGGACACAGAGATCCACATGAATCATCTGATGATGGTGATGACCACCCATGTACCATATTCCCCCCCTGCCCTCAGTATCTTCCCATCAGAAGGAAAATGAGATGGCCTGACAGGCAATATGTTGCACTAAGTGGCAGCTAATTCCCTCTTGCCATAGCTTGGTGGGAATGGGAGAGTCCGCTCCTATTTGGTTTTAGTCTGATTGCCATTCAGTTTCTACTGTTTATCCTCAATTTCAGCAGGAAGGGCCTGACCTTTTAAGGTCAGTTTTAGACTGAGGTAGGTGCCATCATTCCTGGGTCACTGCTTGTCTGGCATGAATCTGAGTGGGCAGCATGAAACCAAACACTTTTCATTTTTCCTCAGTCAGACCCCAACTTCTGCCCTAGACAGGAGTGCAAGTGTAGGTTTGATCCATCACTCCTGGTGCCATGGGTTATTCATGGTGTCCTGCCAGCAGAGCTTGTCTTCTCATCTCAGGTCAATCTATGGCTGTGCTGAGACGACTCAAGGACAGAAGAGGGGTTTTGGGAGGGAAGGGTAGGAGGTAAAATTCAGGATGGGCATGTCAGGCTCTAACTCTCTGCTTTGAAACTAGCACCTGAACTTTGTGTCTGGCCACTAGCGACCTCAGGTTGCTGGGTTTTGTTATGCAAATGAGCAAACCCATGGTGAAGAGCCTGTATGTCCCCATGATAGTGCCTGAGAGAGGGAAGCTGGTAGCAGGTGTCCTGGCTGAGGATATCTGAAACTCTGGTGCTTCCCAGCCCCATGTGTTGGTCAGTTCACTTCATCAGCCTCAGATATTTCCCCCATAAAAATTGCAGGGGGCCAGTTCTGCCAGCCCTTGTCTGTGCAAGCACTTTGAGGTATAATGATGAAAGACATTGTATAAGAGCTAGGAATGACGCCATTTATTTTGTCAAGCAAAAGGAAAAGAAAAACAAACCACCAAAGAAAAAGCCAAGGAAATGGAGTGATAGATCATACTTCAGCAGATGTAAATCAGCAGAGCTCCATTGCCTTCAAAGACCAGGAACAGCTGTTGAGCGCAGTTATGCTGCTTTACACCAGCTGAGGATCTACACTGGACAACTTTAAATATTGAATCTCAATGCTTTTGAGACAGTAAATGGGCAAAAGAAGAAAAGAGATTTGTATCTGATGTTAGAGTGGTACAGCTAATGTGCCTGGCTTTAAATGAATTACAATCCAAGAACTGCAAGCTGTAGCATTTTCTCCTGCTGTTTTGGACACTCTCCCATCCCTGTGGTGATTGATGCTGTGCTGGAAAACAAGTATGCAAGGAATTTGTTTGGTATGCTCCAGAGTTCATATGTCTTCATTGTAGGTAGTCCATATTGTGTCACGCCGTCCTTGAAAACCCTGCAAAAGAGCTTACAATTAAATTTGAGACTGTGAAGCTGAAACACAACTGTCAGGTGCCAGATGGCATTTTGGAACAGAAGGATTTATTCTAGTTTACAAACAACAAAAGAAAAGCTTTACTGAGTTCTTGCAAACTTCCTTGTCCAAGGAGAACGTGAGGGTGAAAAGGGAGAGGAACAGCCCGCAGAACACGAGTGCTACACAGGCAAGTCACCTCCCCTGGAGTCAGGGCTCACCTAGACAGACTGATGGACTGGAACTACCACCTCTAGGGTCGGGGGTGTGTCCCTGTGTCTTAAGGTCTGGCTTCGGTGGCTCCTTCAGCTGCATAGCCTAAGAGGGGTGCCAGGCCTGCTTTGGCTGCCCTGGACCCACACTGTGTGCTCTAGGTGCTGCAACTGAAGACCCCACAGCATCATCTTGTGCCACTGAGAGGAAAGCATGCTCAGCTCCTGTGGGAGCCACCTATGGAGAGAAAACTAAGGAACGGCACAGGGCTCTCCAGGCAGCACCCACTTTGCAGAGGGAACAGAGCCACAGGGCTCCTGGGGACCCACCAAGTGGCTACTCCCCACTCCCCTGCCCTTGGGCTTGGTGGCCTCAGGCAGCATTTCCAAGGTCCAAGTCCATTATGCTAGCACAGCTCCCCTGTCAGCACTTCTCCTTATTTACGTGTCTGCTTGCTGTCTCCAGGCATGCAAAATGTGCCATCTTCTGCCTCCCCCATCCCTGTCCCTTCATGAGTCTGTGCCAGGGATGTGCAGCCAGCCCCGTGGTGGCCCCCGTGGCCACACAGTGCTGCTGGTCTGCCCCAGCACATTTCCTTCTGCTGATGGCAACATGGAGAAAGAGGGACCTCAGGGATTTCAGCCAGCCCAAACCCATGGCAGAGGAGCTTGAAGATGGTGTGATGCATCCCTGAGGAGCCTTCTAGGGTGCTTTTTTGCTTTATTTGGCCATGGACAAAGCACCAGCTCCTGGGTGGGTCAGTGGGATGATATACAATGAAGTTACCAGTGTGTCTGTGCTGTTTCCATCTGGGCATCGCTCCTGTCTGGCAGAGTTTGAGCCCCAGCTAATCTCCAGCCCTTGCAGACTTTGCTGCAATGTGAAGAGACAGTCATTCAGTGGCACATGGGAAGAGGAGGGAAAAGAAAAAAGTTTTGGAAATCCTTTGGTACCCTGAAACTTCTTCTATGTTCCAGTGACATTTCCTAAGTGATTAAAAAAAAAAAAAAAAAAAAGAAGAATCCTTGAGAAAGATGAGGATCATCAAATCAAAGCAATTTAGCACATCATGACAAGAAAGATTAGCCCTGCCCAGTGCTCATCTTGGTTGAAAATGGTTTAAATAAAGCCATAAATCTTCTGGAAATTATGCAACATTTTGTGTCAGCTGGAAACTCCTGCCTAGATTTCTGTGTGTAAAATTCAAAAATTGAACTCACGTTCCTTTGTGAGGGACCCATTTGAGACATTCGTTTCCATACGGGCAGAGCAGGGAGGCAGCCACTCGTCAGGCAGATGAGAGACTTTGCCTGACCTGTTGCCACCACTGCAGCTTCTCTGCCCTGGCCCCATCCTGCAGCTCCTCTGCAGGGCTGGCAGGCTGGAGCAGGAGGACAGGCCATGGACCTGGGAAGCTGTATTTGACTGGGATTGATGAGCATGGTCCTTGCTACCTGGCTTGGCTGGAGCACGCAGAGGTTGGGATGTGCTGATGCCACCAAGATGCTTAGTGCGTCATGGTCAGCCAAAGAAGCAGCATGCCTGGCTTAGATTAAAATACCTGAGCCACTGTAGTCATTAAGCCCACCCCACAGCTGCAAAAGGGCCACGGTGAGGTTTGCAGGTCTAATGCCTCCTCTGCACTCCGTGTGTCCCAGGAAGAAGATTTTCAGACTTGCCCTAGGATAAGAGTTTCAGACCTCCTGCTTTTGTGAAGCAGAGCAGATTGCAACCACACCAGCCTGTCCAGGACTCATTGTCTTTCATGGCTTCCAATGGTTCTTTCAC
The DNA here is from genome assembly GCF_000691845.1 of Merops nubicus. NCBI lineage: Eukaryota > Metazoa > Chordata > Aves > Coraciiformes > Meropidae > Merops > Merops nubicus. Next base: position 22,506 of record NW_008631695.1, read on the forward strand.
TGAAAGGTTGCAGAGAAAGCTAATGTCTTGTATTGGCCTAGTAGAGAAAAACAGAGGGAAAAAAGCCAAACAAACTAAGAAACAAAGAAGAGAAAAGGTGTTTGGATGGGCAAGTCTTACAGTGTGTGCCCAGAGCTCCTTTCTTCCTACTTGTAACTACGCTTGTTGGTCTAATGCACGGTATAATCCTCCCTGGGAATCGTGACTTGGTATTTGCCATCGTCGCTCGAGCTGCCCCCAGCGCTGCACTTCAGGACACATACCTGCAGCTGTGGGGCAGAGACACGATACTGCTGCTTTTCCTGCTAAAAGCCCTGACATATGTTCATTTGGGCCACTTTGATGTGAGCTTGTCCCAGCTGTGTGCTTTAACGTTTGCATTGCGTTTTCTTTTGCCATAAAATGACAACTGAGATGGAACAGAAGAGTGTCCAGTCCCACCCCATGTCCCAGAGAAGGAGCTGTTCAAGTACCAGTGTTCCCAGGGCCACGTGTCTGCGTTGTGCTCCTCCAGCTGTATATCTGCGCACCAACATCTGACTGGCCTTTCTCTGCTGAGGCTACAATAGCTGTCTGTGATTGACTGTATCCACAGAGGGTTATCTTGGCTTCTTTTTTCTTTCTTTTTTCTTTTTTTTAATTGATGTTATTACCCTTCCCTGTTGGAGGGTTGCCATTCTGGATGCAGACAGTCGTTGTTCCGTGTCAATCAAGTGAGCCTAGCAAATAGGAAGCTGCTTCTTCAATATCTACTAGAAAGTTACTCCTAGTAGAGACAAGGATGGAAGAGGTTAATTAAAAGAATAGAAGGAAAGAAACTAAATTAATTCATAGTTGTTTTTCTCAGCTTTTCAGCTCCACCTGGGTGGTACCAGCCTTCTTGCCCAGGGTGTGGGCACTTGTGCAGAAGAGAGGTGAAAAAAAGTGGGCAACAACTGTTGCCCCAGAACAGGTCTCCTGGATTTGTGTCCCCAAAGAGGGAGATGACTGTCATGCCAGCTTGGGACGGACAGGCAATAATCTTTTTGTTCTGTGCCTCACTTTGCAGCTCATTTGCCTGACATGGTGGACAAGACACAGAAAAGCACCTGCAATTGACCTGAAAAATTACAAGAGTGAAGCAGCACAGATCAATCCAGCCAACGGAGAGAGTGACCTGGTTGAAAGTGCAGAGTTGGGCGGTGAGGAGAAGGCAGGTAGGGTGGCTGTCGGAAGACAAGCATGCTCATGTGCATGGGAGAGCTCAGCCAAGACGCCATGCAACTCCCTCGTGACCTTCAGAGCTCATGAGAGGCCATCTGCTGCATGCCTTTGAGATGGGGCTTGTATTTACAGATGGAGCTTTTATATGGCTGTGACAAACAAAATTGTTGCACATCTTGGTCTTCCCAACATATCTTCTAGCATTTACCTTCATGTCACAGTCCTCTGAATGGCTCAGAGCTGCCATTCCTGACAAAAAAAAAAAAAAAAAGAAAAGAAAACTCATCATTCAGTAAAATGTCTTCTCTCCTCCTCCCTTGAAAAAGTTATTGACCCGTGCACACTACTCTGGTCCAGTTCTGCCCAAGTCACAGTGGTATTTTGGCACTTCAGGCCCAGGCACTTAGTGTTGTTGGTTAATGGTGATGTAAGTAGTGGCCACTTAGGAACACCCCTTGGGAGGGTGGAGGCTGATGCTGCTGGGACACTGTCTCTCCCTGCATCGACATTGGGCCTTGGTGCCATGACACTGTGTCTGTTTGTCTGTCTCACCAAGATGCTCTTGAGGAGCTCCATAGCACTAATGCAGACACAACCAAAGCAGCAGCTACCAACAGCATTATGAAAGTCATGGCAGGCGCTGTAATTTCAGCTGTCAGCACATAAAAGAGGCATCTCTTCCTGTCCTCATCACTGCTAGATGCCTCCTCCTTACCTGTGTGAGTTCTGCTGTCCAAACTCATGCAGTGATGCTGTAACGTACCGTATCAAAATAACACCATGGTCTGAAGGCACCATGAGACACTGGGACCAGACGTGCACTTCACAAATGTCCTAAGATAAATCCCTGAGCCTCATTTTTCTCTTGTTTACCTTATGCCAATAGTAACTTTCCTCTTCCCTTAGGATATAAGCCATGGTTAAAGCTTAGACCCAAATTGCTTAGGTAGCTGTGTGTCCTACCAAGGATATTTAATAAGAAGAGAGTCGAATGAACTTAGAGAGTTGTCAGGAGGCAGAATGGCAGCAGGAGGCGCTACACAGGCAACTTCTTTTCAGAGTGGACAGAGCTTTATTCTGCAAATCCATTAAAAAGATGTAGCTTTCTGGTTTGGAGCTTAACCTTCCAAGGTTACAGAACAGAAATCTCAGAAGAAAGGCACATACAGCAGATTTCTTCACTCCTTCCTTTTGCTGGTCAGTCCAAAGGACACTGGTACCAGTCACAGCCAAGTTAAAGAGAAGTAAACAACTAATGAAATCTCTTATTTTTATTTTTTTTTTCCCAATAACCTAAGTTTGGGTTTAAGTTGAATGCAGCCATTCAGCTTTATTTATTATTTATTATCAATTCCTAGTTTACTTAACTATCTCAGATTTTTATAAATAAATGTCTTGGTATTTTGCTAATTAGTAATAATGGGAAAGGAAATGCAAAAGTCAGCAGCTGACAGTTTAATGAGGTTTTTTTTCCGGGCAACACCTTTTTCGAGGCCTTCTGACATTCTGCATTTCATAAAAAAGGTTATATTTGGAAAGAACAGCCAGTGAAATACACAGAGCACGGGGCTGTCAGTTAAAACACATACCTCACCCAGCATGTCACGTGTAATAAATAAGCCAAGTTCCCCCTAAACGGACCATCATGCTGTCAGGAATTTGTGCAAGTGGATGGAAGATGGGTCTGGGAGGAGGGGGAAGGGGTCTGTTAATTAACTAATGAGTGATTGGTGTTGCAATCAGCCAACTGTAATCAGGCTGTGCTGTACAGGGTTGAGGCAGAGCTTTTTTTTTTCCCCTTCCCATCATCCTCTTGCATCTCCCATCCAAGGTACGTCTCAGAGCCCACTCCAGATTGGTTAACGCTCCTTCAAACCGGTGGAAGGAGGAGGGGAGAGTCCCAGCTAGATGATAACATCCATTTTTTGGTCTGTCTCTCACAGCAGCCAAGCCTCCCTGCTGGAAAATGCTGTATTTGTGGTTCTGTGGTCTGTCCAATGGCCCCACACCCGTCTTGTCCCAGGAGGAGAGAGCTGCCCTGGAGCAGAGACTCACCAGCATCGAGGAAAAGCCACTGTGGAAGACTGTTTGCAACGCTAACGCTATCATCCTGATGACCATTAATGTCTTCCTGTGGGCATATTTTGGCTGAGGTGGCGTCAGATGGCATGTGGCTTTGGTTTCTCTCAGGCGTCCTCATCTTTCTGGCTAAGCTGGATGCATCGGGTGACAGAACCCCTGGTGATGGTCCCCAGAGGCACCAGCACGCCTCGGTGCAGCCCTTCCCTGGAGGCACTGCTTGCTGGAAACGACTGTGGGGCTTGGCTTCTCCATAAGACAAGGGGTGACCAAGGTTCAACTTTGGTCACATCCAGGATGCAGGGGATGTGTGGGACAACATGTGGACCAAGTCAGGAGACCTGGGGTCAATTTTAAAGGAGCAGATCTGAGCCCAGCAAGAGCAAGGCTTGGGAAAGCCCAGCTGTGGCAGGGCCAGGTCCTTGGTCCCCTCATCCACCAGCCTGAGGCTGACTTGGCACTGCTGGTCTTAGGGGAAGGACTTCTGAAGGACTTCTGGTTTACAATGGTGTAGGGACGGAGACTTAAACACTCACTACCTGAAAGTTGTTTTGTATGGCAAAAATTCACATGGGGTCAGTGTGGGACCCCTGGATTAGCTCAGCAGTGACAACTTTGGCTCCCACAGCCACACCAGGACATATGTTGGACTCCCCAGCCTCTCACTGGCATTGGTGACAGGGGCATCCTCACCGCGCCTGAGCCTCCCTACACTACCCACTCTACCCTGTGCTGGTGGGTCTCACCACAGCCTGAGCCTGTTCACTCCTCGGGCCAACCCTGCCCCTTAACAGCGTTACCAGCAATAAAGGTGCCTGATAGCAAAGCCAGTTCTGACTTTGGGTTATTGTGGTTATACATCCTGCACGGACACATGAAGGTCTCCCTGGGACCACGGTGACCTGGCTGTGGTAGGAAAAAGAAACATTCCTCCCTGGGCCAAGTCCAAGGCTGGACCTTGCTTTCTGGAGCAAGCCTGGGCTTCTCTGACCCATCTTGGTACCACAATGCAATGTGGCATGGCTCTAACCTTTTAAGCCCCCTCCAGAGGAAGAGATGGCAGTGCCCACTGTTAGTATCTTTGTCTGGTGGTTAGGAGGCTCCCACAGGGATGTGACCCTCCATTCTGGTCCAAGCCACCAGGCACGGGCTGAGCATGAAGTGAAACACAAGACCATAAGGATGAAGAATGAGAGTCGGTCCAGCAAGGAGACGAAAAACAAGGCTCTGCGCCCACCTAGCTCAGGGAGCTCAGGTCATGGTTCCCCTGCTCATCCTCAGTTTGGGTGGAAAAAAAACTGCACTGGCCATGCAGGATGGAGTCTGGGCTGTGCTCATGCAGGTCAATACAAACGTTTGCTTTATCTAAGAAGCAAAAGTAGACTTCCTTTGAATAAGGCCAAGCTCAGCCCCATCAGTTGCCCATCCATCCCCATGAGAAGGGGCTTATGAACCAGAGCTTGCCTTGCCTTTCCACTACACCATTTCGAGCAGGTGGTGCCCAGACCAGGAGATGCCTCAAAAAATTTAAAGGAAATCAAGTTACCAGAAATAGCTGGTAAACGTCTAATAATAATAACAGACACATTTTTAATGCACGTAGAAATACTGAGGCTCTTGCTTCCTTGCCTAGAGCAGTGAGGTGCTGAGTGCTCCTGAGCCCCAGAGCCCCTCAGCAGCACTTAGCTCAATGGCTTTATTGGCTTTTTTTGGATCGTGCATCCACTAAAGCCGTGGGGAAGGCAACACGGAGCACGATGACGAATTCTGGGGAAGTTTTTTAAACATTTGAGATTACATTTCTCCCCCAAGACAATTTCAGTTTTACAAAGAATAGAAGTTGAATTTACAACGGCTTTTTTTTTTTTTTTAAATTAATGACACAAATAGTTTGGATATATGATGCTGACCTTTTCCTCTCACCATCTCACCCCATGGACCCTGGAAAATGATGTTTCATTTAAAATGATGTCTGTGTTAGTTAATGTGCTTTGGGAGATGTGGCTGCACCTCTGAGCTTGGCCTACAGAAGCACTGGAGACATCCGCACTGCCAGATGCAGCCAGCTGTGCACCCCACGGGAGAAACACATTTCATTGGCAAATTTGACTTACTACTGCTTTGAACAACAAAAGCAAAACAGAAGAAAAAAGAATGATTGGGGAGAGGGAATCTGCGTTGTTTTATTGAAATAAACAAAATGGCTCAAAACATCTTGACCTTTCCTTGTATATTTTTTTTAGAAAGATACCATATTTAGCCGAAAAAAATTAAACCAAACCATAAAGAGATTATATTTTTCCTCCTGGGTGAAGATTGGGGTGGAGGGCGCTTCCTTTTCATGTAATGCCTCATTTCAATCCCTCTGCTCCTTCCTCCTCCTCTCCTTCACCCACTCCCTCTGCTTACCTCCATGCGCACCTTTTGCCCTCTGCATTGCCCAGCCCCTCCTTCCCAGGGTTGGTAATTCCCATTTTATGCTACATCTCCCTGTGGATGGCACTTGAACACACGGAGTCTCTCCAGCCCCAGCTCCCAGTCACCTCCCTGCTGCGTGCTGGCCCCTGCTTGCCCCAGCAGCTCCTCATCAGCTTCATCCCAGCATGCCAAGGAGCCACAGGGACCGGGATGGGGTGGGGTGGGATGATTCTCAGCTCCCAGCTGCTGCAGGGGTGGTGATACTATGGCAGAGAGCTCTGCTGTGAGCATCCAGCTCTTTGTACCATCTCAGATATGCTCCGGGGGATTTGAGGGACACCCCAACAGAGACTCTGCAGGTGGCATGATTGTAAGCCCAAAATACAATGCTCTTTTCCTAAGAGGGATGATCAAGGGTGATAATCAAGGGCCATGACAGTCACATGCAACACCTGTGAAGAGCTTTATCTCCTAACACGTTGTGCGTCCAGTGAAGCGGGAGTACTTTCTAAAGCTGTGTCAGCTGAAGACATACAAGTGCTTAAATGCTTGAGGCAGGCTCTGGAGGAACCTACTGAGAGCTATGTGAGGTGGGGTGAGTGTAGACCACAAGTGAAAGCAGGGGAGCTGCAGCTGCTGCAGCCCAAGCTGCCCTGCACTGTGAGCAGCTTCTCCACCAGCATTGCTGGAGCAGATCCAAAGAAGAGCAGCTGAACTGGTGAAGGGACTAGAGGAGCAGCTGAGGGAACTGGGGCTGTTTAGCCTGAAGAACAGGAGGCTGAGGGGTGACCTTATCACTCTCTACAACTTCCCAAAAGGACATTGTAGAGAGGAAGGAGCTGGTCTCTTCTCACAAGTAACTAGTGATAGAACAAGAGGGAGTGGCCTCAAGCTGCTGCAGGGGAGGTTTAGACTGGATATTAGGAATAACTTTTTTTACTGAAAGGGTTATCAGGTTTTGGAACACGCTGGCCAGGGGAGCTGGTTGAGTCACCAGCCCTGGATGTGTTCAAAAGCCGTGTGGGTGTGGTGCCTGGGGGTATGGCTTAGAGGAGGATTTGGCAGAGTAGGGTTAATGGTCAGACTCAATGATCTTAAAGGTCTTTTCCAACCCAAGTGATTCAATGGTTGCCCAGCCCACACCATGAGGGCAGAGCTCCCATCGGAACACGGATTATCTGCAGATCCAGCCAGCCACAGCCCCAAAAGCAAGGAACAAGAAAATTCATGGAGGCTGGAAGAGCTTTTAGCAGTGCCACGGGGAAATGCACGCGGGAAGTCCGAGCCCAACAGGACCAAGGCTTCGGTGATGACAGGCTGAGCTGACAGCATCGGGCTCCCCACAAGCCCTTCCTGGGGTGCAGTTGTCATCACCCCAGGAGCACTCTGCAGCCTCGCTCCTCATCACATGCAACGGGTTGCAATATCCTAAGGAGAACACGTCGCCCTCAGAGCTGGAACCCCTGCAGGAGCCCATTGGCAGCAGATGTTATTAATGATGCCAATACATATTTGCTTATTAATCTTCCATACTAGGCTTGTGTCTATCTGCAAATGATTATCATTCATTTTCCTGACAAATCTATCAAGATCATTTATTACTGTTCAGCAAAAGATCTTCTTTTAAACAAAGATTAATAACAATGCATTTTATCTGGCTGGCTGAGCCAAAGGAAATGAAATTAACAGTGAACCCTGCAAACATGTCAGCATTTTAATTTACCGGAAAATATTTTAAAATGTTATTTAAAAGAATATACGCTGTGATGGGCACAGTTTATTACAAAGGAAAGAAATGAAACCACTTTAGCAGAGTGGGGGGCAAGTTAGCAAACAGGCACCACGTTTCTTCTGGTTCCTCCCACTCACTTTCTGGGATGAGGAGGGAGCAGCACCCACGGCCTTTGCATGTGCAACAGGCACCTGCCCAGGTGAGTCGAAGCTGGAAATCACTGTTTCTGGGTTAAAGCAGATCCCACCTGGCACTGCAAGCTCTCATCTGGGGTTGCTGAGTCTGGAAAAAGGAGGCTGAGGGGAGACCTTGCTCTGTACAACTCCCTGAAAGGAGGTAGGAGTGAGTTTGGTGTTTGTCTCTTCTCCTAAGTAACCAGAGATAGGATGAGAGGAAGTGGGCTTAAGTTGTGCCAGGGGAGGTTTTGATTGGATATTAGGAAGATTAGGATGTCATCTTTCCTGACAGACAGTGATGAGGCATTGGCTCAGGCTGCCCAGGGAGGTGGTGGAGGGGTTCAGGAAAGCATGTGGACATGATACTTCAGGACACGGCTAAGTTGTCATGGTAATGTTGGGTCGATGGTTGGACTTGATGATCTTGGAGGTCTTCTCCAACCATAATGGTTCTATGATTCTACCCCTGCAGGGAGAGCTGCTCTCCCCGCTTTCCTCTAGAGGGAAACCTCACCAGGGTGAAGATCAGATCTCAGGGAGGGAGAGGAGAGCTCATGTGGGCAGAGTCCCAGTAGCTTTCTGCACTTTTGGGCCCTATGAGGAAAGAAACAAACTCAACACATTTACTTGTTTTAGTTTCCTTTCTTCTGCAGTCTCTTCTTACTAACAACCAATAAATATACAACAAAGGACACATCACATATCCCCTCCTACTTTTACTGCCAAGAGCAATGCAGAAACAGTATCAGCTTTGCTTTTGCATTGCTTTGTTTATACCCATGATCTTACCTTTTGAGCCCTGTTTTCACGCAGGTACCCACCACTGTGTCTGCGCAGGACTTCACCCACATGCCTGGCGTTGGGGTGCGACATCTCCTGCAATGGGAATCCCACCACTTCCCTCCACAGTCTTGCGCCTGGAAGGTGTTCCCCACCCTCCCCAGTACTGCAGATCCCCTACCTGTTTCTCAGTGCCCAGCACTTCCAGTCCCACCAAATTACTCCTCTTCCTAGCCAAGGGAGGAGAAGAGAAGGTTGCTTAAAACAATTTTGAATTGCGTAGTCAAGAAGCTTTTCTCCTACAGATAATAAAATCAACTTCTTACCTTCTGTGGATTTATCTTATCTTACCCAGACAGCGGGTTGGGAGCAACGTTTTAAACCCCAGACAAAAAAAAAAAAAAAAAAAAAAAGAAATAACCCTGCTAACCTCAAGCTGTAGCAGTTTCAAAGTGCTGACGTATCAACAGGAGGATTTCCGAGCGTGCATTGGTGTATCTCTGCAGAGCAGCAAAAGCACACTCGCTACATTGGCTGGTAGTTACCCATATAGTTTATTGCTACATAACAATATCCTCTAGATTTTTTTTTTTTAATTAAAAAGTCACCAAAATCACTTGAAAAATTTATAACAAATAAGAACAGCCTGAGTATACCCCAAAGTGGAGTCTGGCTTGTCTGTAGATTAAAAGGTAATGAGTTAATAAGAGAAGCAAGTTGGCCCTCTGCTCAAGCTGGAGCTGGGTGTCCAGTAACTTTGGGGCTACTCTGTAGTTTGATAAGTGGTGAGAGCTCAGGCTGCACATGCCCAGGCCATATGTACTGAAGTAGCACCATACTCTGAGCTTCTAAAAGGTCTAATCTGCTACATGAGGTGGTATTTAGCAGTAGAATTTGTAATCCTTGACTTGAGCAATAACCCCAAGGCATATGGCAGGACATCCCTGCTTACTTCTTTATCAAAGCACCATGTTTCTTTTAGGATAATTGTCAATCCTGGCATAAAGACTGCAAGCTAAGAAGAAACCCATTTTTGGTTAAGGTGCTTTAAACGTGATTCCCCAAAGCCAGGCATGAGCCCTTTGCAGCTTGTTTGCCTTGAGCAGGAAGAGTGATACACAGCGTGTTGATGGCAACAAAAGGAGCAATAGATGAAAGTGAATTTTTTAGAACAGGTAAAACGCTGGTGTTACAACGATTTGAGCTTTTTGTACAATCTCCACTAAAAGAGATGAATGTGGGTGAAGAAGACAATTGTCAAGCTGCCGCCCCAGCACAGTGTGTCTGCAATGGTGATGAGAGGCACCCTGGGAAAGGGAAAGATTGCAGGGAAGCGACACTACCTGTACCTCAGAGATGTGAAAGGCCATGACTTCTTCATCACCCAAATGTAACATTCTCCCCAGTGGAGATGGCTGAGCCACGAGGAACAGCGCAATATGAATGTCCTTGTTGGAGAAACGCTCAAGGAGAAGTCTTTGTTGGTGTTGCCCATCACGGCCCTAAGTTCCACTGCACACAACGCTGCCTTTTCCCAAGTGTACTCTGACCCTCAGTCAAACATTTTCTCCACATTTCTGTGACCCAATGAGTCTTGAACCTCCTACAGGAGAGATGGAGAATGCTTCTGCCCCAGAACAGCCCCTCACCCAAGTGCTGGACACACTTTGGAGTTTGTTGTAGGTTTAAAGTCCTTCAAGGGCAGCAGGAAAGTCTGTGGACATCTGACGACTCTCATTCCTGAACTGAGTTCCCCTATATCTCTGAAGCTGTCTTCATACCTTCCTTCCCCTTGTCTCAAATGCAATTTCCAGCACCTCTGCGTATCCATCTCCATCACAGTGCACGGGGTGGGGTGGATGTTATTTAAGGATGTGCCATCTGGTCAAAGGCTGGCATCGAGGTATTGGTGTGCCATTCCAGCACAGCCCAAGACTTCATAAGCAAAACCTGAAATATCGTGCAGAGCAGTATTACAAATAAGCTGTCCAAGCAAGACCAGATGGTACCACCATGCCAAGGACAACAAACAGATATTAAGTTGTCAGAGTATGAACCAAAGTCAGCCTGAGTCTCTGAGTTCATGTAATTCCTGTGCATGATTCCCAGGAATGAGAAACAAGCTGTCCCAAAAGATGCTGCAGAAATGCTCCTGGAGAGGGCACTTGAACAAAGTGCTGTAAGCTACAGGGTGGTCCCCCAAAGAGTACCAGTGCAACACGAGGGGACTGTGCATGAGCATGTAAATGGCACACATATGTATACAAGATGTAGGAGCAACTGCACTTGCAACACTCAGTGACTGCTCTGTGGTGTGGTTTCTCTAGTAGACTACTATAAGGTTGGGTTGACAGCACTCTAGATTCAGGTTCTTCCTTCCAAGGATTGAGATTAAGTTTTTCACTATGAGGGTGGTGAGACACTGGCACAGGTTGCCCAGGGAAGTTGTGGATGCTCCATCACAGGAATCCTTCAAAACCAGGTTGGATGTGGCCTTGTGCAAAGTGGTCTAGTGGGAGGTGTCCCTGCCCATGGCAGGGGGTGTGGAACTAGATGATCTTTAAGGTCCCTTCCAACCCAAAACAGTCTATGATTCAATGACCAGCAAGGACAATTCCTCTGCCCACTTTTTGGTTTAGACTAAAAGAGCAAGCTGGATTTCTGAGGAGGGGAGGGAAGGGCCAGGGCAACCATTTTAAGAAACCCATAATTTTGGCTGCATTTGCTCAAAACAGGAATGTTGTTCAAAACATTTAGCCGTGTCCTGTAGCTTCCACAAAAGCAGCATTCAATTTAATATGTGAGACTCATAACCAACTCATGCAGTGCAATAGTTCATATCAGTTTGAAGAAAAAAAATTCTGCTGGAAGCACAGGCGAGTAGCAGTGTCAATTTTTCATTAACCTACAGCCACTGTCTCTGTAGACTTACAGCTATAAGTAAGATTACTGTTATAATTTCTTCTGGTCCCTAAGGGGAAGAAAAAGAAAAAAAAAACTTCTCAAAACTTTTAAGGTCATTAAAAACCCCCATCTTTAAATTGGAGGTAGTTTCAGTTTACTTTCATATTTCCAAATCAAATCTTAGCTTCAGCCTCACATCAAAGCAGAAATGTCAGTTGCTTTGTTTCTACATCTTCCATGAAAGTTCCAGCTTAGACACGAGCTGAATGCCAAGTAAATACATTTTCCCCAGGAACAAAGGCAGCTTTTTTTGTTTGTTTTAAACATATGTAAATAGAGTCCCAGGAGCTGAGCTGCCTGTCACTTCAAGCAGGTTTATACTCCTGTCACTCCAGCTGGTTATTTCCAACCGACCTTAGGTCAGAACTGCAGAAGTTTCCCTCCCTGCTCCTCCACGCACTCGTCTCAAGCAGCCACTCAAGCCTTTTCCCTCTGGCCTCATACTTCAGCAAGGGGGGAACGGTTTAATACGTATTCCTTTGTTGCTAGTTTCTTACTCCTGCTTTTGTTCTTAAGCTCTGGTTACAGAATCACAGAAATACTTTGGTCCTCTCTCACAGTCACTGAGAAGGCTCTGAAAAGCTTCCAGCAAATCAGACCAGTATCTGACAGTGTATGGCTCCCATCACTAAGCAGTCAGGGCTGTGCTCCTACGTACTAGCAGCACATTACAGGCTGATGGTACCCTCCTGGTTCATGGTCAACATTATGGGGGGCTGGGAAGAAACAAGGATGAATTTTGTTTTGTTTTCAAACAGGAGGGCATCAACAGTGTTGAGATATTGTCCACAAAGTCAGAAGACAACAAAGAGGAGTATAATCCCTTCACATGCCCATCTGCCATTAAAAAGAAAAAAAAATTAAAATAGCAGATCAATGCAAAATTAAGAGCACTTAATGCTTGTCATTTCCAAATGGCTTGAGTTACATCTCAATCTTCAGCACTTGCTCTGGGTGTAATGCTGGGTCACACTTGGGGACGTATCCATCACTTTATAGGCTACGCGTAAGCTGCAATTAAGAAGAATCCTCAAGCACACGAGAAACCTCAGTTTTGATTGGCTGAGATACCGTAACCTACTGATAATTCAAATCACTCCAGCATTATTTGGTGTTTTCTTCCCCCTGCTTTCTTCATCTCTTGACAAGTTTACAAAGAAAAGAATGGAGCAGAGCTTAGCTGCATTACATCCAATATGCTGCCTACACAAACGCCAGAGAAGCGAAATGAACCCCAGAACATATGGCACTCTGCTGACAGAGCTCAGAAACTGGTTCTGCATGAGCAGCAAGGAACATCTTGAAACGCACAAGACATATGTGTTTTAGGAAGAAGATTGAAGTGTTTCATAATAAAACAGGACAAAGTGAAATACAAGCGCTGTATAAAATTTTAATTAAAAACTGGTTTTACCCCTCGATGTGAATATACAATATGTTTCCCAGATGGATTTCATATTTAAGTATTATCCAAACCAAAAACGTAAATGAGACAAATAAAGCCTTCAAAAATGGCACAGAGGCTAAAATGTATGTAAACACTAGATGACTGTGGTGAAAACAAGGCAGGCAGGGAAAGCAACCTCTTAGCAAATGTTTACTACGGGAGTACTGAACGAAACGGTTCCTACGACTACAGCTTTTGTAACAACACAATTAGCTCAACATTCAAAAATTCAAGTCAGTGTAACAATACAAACTCAGGCATTAGGATTTGCCACCACTCTGAGATGTTAATGGTGGTTTTGTTACTTAGAGGTTTCACAGGTTATTTTGTACCTGCTAATTCACAGCGTACAAACGTGTAACCCTTGGTGTGCCATGCACCCAACTGCTCTCACCCTCTACCCCAGCCTCCCACACCTACTTCACGTGAAGCTCCGTTCACTCAGTGGCATAGGCTCTACAGGGTCACACAAATGCCTGACCACGGAACCAAATTTTGGGGCTGCATCCTCAGGATCAGTGAATTCTTACGAACCAAGAGGGATGATGTTTGGCAACAGCAAGCTCCTTTCCCTGAAGAGGTGAGAAGGTGGCTCAACTCACCACTTCTCAGACTGCAGAGAGTTCTCTGCTAGGTCAGAAGCAATCACTCAGAATTGAATGGAAATACACACAAGGAAAAAGCACAATCTCCACATTGATCAGGCAAAGAGAAAGACTACAGTTCCTTTATGTTGCCATCCAGACAAATTATCACTGCACTTCAGAGGATTTCTCACTGGAGACAAATGGGGAACAAACTGCATGTCTTTGGCAAGACAACGCTGATAACAAAAGGAGCTACAGCCTCATCTTTTAAGAGCTTTGGTGGATGATATTTCGAATTCCATGAGGAAAGCAGTAGAAACCAATGCAACCAATGGGGCTTGTGCTCAATAATTCACTGTGTAACAGAAACGGGAATACCAGCTGTTCTTGACCACTTCCCACAATACTGGTTTATTTGTTGAAACTGAAAGGAACTGGGAAAAGACCATTTCCCTGCTGCTACCAGAGACCATCACCTAAACCAGGCATCATTTCTGTCAGTGAGGCAGCTCATTAACATCATCCACAGAAGTGCTGTCCTCTCTTACCTTCACTTGTTTCCACCAGAGCAAAGAAGTTGTTTCATTGATTTGGAAGTTTCCCCTAATTCCTTTACTACTAAACAAATCTCCTGAGATACTCTCAGCACCCTGACAATGATCGTTTCATAACCACTGAAGTAATTAACATCATGGTAGGCTTCCCTGTGCCCCAGAGATTCCACATGACAAGAATGATACAGTGAAGTGACCACTGTTAAAAGGCTAAGAATTTTGTTGTGTAGTTCAGTCTTTCAGAAAACAGTTTCAAGCTTAAAAATCAGGAAAAGCAGGCTTCTATAAGAAGCTTGCACATGGACTGAACAGGCAGAGATTCCTCCCAACTGACAAACCCGTGGTACACAAATGTTTCTGCTGTCAAGTTGCACACACCATTGCACCCCCTGCTCCTGGGGAGAGGATGAGAACAAATGATGTGATGGATGTTAACAGTGCTGATTGGTACAGATAGCAGAGAGCACTGAGACACCAGGATCACAAAAAAAAAAATATTTCATATTAAAAAAATAAAGATTATCATGAGAGCAATCAGTACAAGCATGATGAACCCAGATCATGCAGCAGACAGAAGCTGAGTAGGATACCAGCTGTAAAGATTAGCTCCTAAAAGCAAGTGTAGTAAAGCAGTTCAATATCTTTTTCAGTCATCTCTTTGATTTAATAGATTTCTATCTTGATAAGGTTAAGACTTGCTTAACAATTGTCTGATTAAAACATACTAAACCTGGGAAAATTAAAAGAAAGCCTTTTTAGTAACCTCGAGATGAGATGGGACTTTTCAGCCAGGCTTCCACGCAATAATTTCTACGACATTCACCTCAGGATTCCAAAGCACTTCACAGTTGTTTAATTAAGCTTCAACAGAGCACAAACTCCCCATTTTACAGCTGAGGTAACAATGACAGGGAATTTGGAAAAGACTAGTTAATACTGAGCAGAGCTAAATGTTTTGTTATTTTACCCAAAAAAAATGGATTCCCAACACCTACAGGTTAGATTTCTTTCTCCCCTACCCATTTTGGCAATTTCTGAAGTAAAACTCAATGTGTGACGCACAACCTGCAAGCTCACCATCATCTTCCAAGCTGCTGCCCATCTATCTTACAAATCTGTTCCTACCTGTTCCCATCACTCCAGCCATCCCTACGCCCTTCGTCCCCAGTGGACCAATTTAAGCTTCCCTTCTTCTGGTTGAAAACTTAGATAAGGCCAATCATTAAAGAGTTTGACATTTTTGTGTTTAATCCACAACAGGTCAATGACAGAGTGATTTCCAAAGCAACTACTACTCAGCAAAGGATTTGCATTTCTCCTCAACACAGGCAAGTAGTTTATCTGAAGTCATCCCAAGATATATATAGACTATATACTATAACTTAGTATATAGTTTAGATCCTAAACTATATACTTAGTTATTTGGAAGAAAGAGGGAAGGGAGCAAGCAGGAAGAGACTTTGATTTATCAAAATGAAAGTGATTAAAATATTGCATTGCTTGCATCCTGCAAGCAACACTAGATGCTGAAGAGCATTTGGTGAGGATACTCAGGGGTTGTAATAACTTGGGGAGGGCAAGAGAAAGAGACACTACAGAAAAACACTTATTCGTTCTTCATCGAGCTCATTTATTAGGTTTGAGCAGGCAGCTTTCCTTTAGGAGGTAAAATTATGGGGGTCAAATTATGGCATCCCACTGTCACTAGCAGACCACTTTGTGGATGGCAAAAGATAAGGAACAAGCAGAGAAAATGCTCCGGAAAGCTCCACTCAGGAACCTAGAAATTTGCATTTGATAGAAGGGATTTAAATTGCATTAGAAGGCAAGGTGCACTAAACAATTACAGTTTATTACTATGTTGGTTGACTGCCTGAACCTGTACTTATCACACAGTGCAGCAGCAACGGAGCAGCAGCGCTCAGGGCACTTGAGCTGTGTGCATATTAATAGGAGGGTTAGCTGAGCAAACAGGGAAGGGGCCAAATGCTTCTGAAAACAAAGTGGCTTGCAGATTTTACGGACAGATCAGAGTAATTTGGGTCTTAAGTCGCCTTTCAGAGAAAAGTTTTCCATTAGCCAAACTGGATTTTCGGCACAGTGCTTGGAAGAGAACATTCTTTGCTATACCGCAGCATATAAGCTCTGCAACGGCTCTGACCCAAGAGAGAGACACATACCCTGCAGCAGCTGATCCAGAAAGACATTACAGACAGACCATCTCCCGTCACAGCTGGAGCGGGGCCAAAGACACTCAGAGTCTATCTGCTTCGTTTGTTGTTATGATGCATACGAAGGCTACAGTGAGAATATTCATACTGGTCAAAATTCAATATATGACACCTTTTTTTTTTTTCCCCTTCCCATCTAGTTTTCACCTTTGATGAAAAAACTTCCATCTTTGATGAAAACCTGAAGGCTGCCATATTACCATATGCTTCCTTTCTTTAGCTAGGGGAAGTAAACAGACACAGCTTGGCCATTCCTCTGAATCCCTCAAAACCACCCTGTTTGTTCACATAGGCCTCCAACCTTCCTCATCCCCTCCTCATGTATTGAATTCAGGTCAACTTGTGCCCTTACTCATCCATACAAAAACGCCAGAGCTTCACCATCCAGGCCTCCTTACACATGGAACAGAGACTCAAACCTGCTTGATTGCTGGGGAAGGAAAAATTGAACAGTATTTCTATGTCACAGAACCCGATGAGGCCAAAGGGGAGCAGCCAATCTTCACTCTAACTTTTACTAAGCTGTGACAACGGTGAGGGAAAACACAGAGAAAATTGAATGAAAACTGTGGGATGCCATGAGAAGAACACTAAGTCTTATGGCACAAGCACATAGGGAAAAGTGCATCAGACTTCATATATCAATACTCATTTTAAACCAAAAGCTTGAATGTATCTCTCGGAACGTGCCCTGCCTGCGTAGGATCCATCTGAGTACACCTACTTCACTGAACAGCAAGGAGAAAGAAACTATTCCTTTATGGATTAGCATGGGGTCAGAAGAACAAACTAATGGACAAATACCTGGTACCAGCAGGACAATGCTCCACGGCCACCATGCCTTCAGTAGCGCAGCTTGGGTAAGTTTTACTTTTCACTTCTGCAAAAAACGTGTCCTACTGCTTCACAGAGTGACTCAACATTTATCCATAGCATGAGACTGTGCAACTAATGCCCTCTGAAAGCACTAATGTGCTAAATGGCACCAGGGACAGGAAGTTATCGGTGTTAATTCACTTCAACTGGTTTAACAGTTACATGGAATAGAACTGTCTATACGCAAGACACTTCCTCAGAGAGTTCCCTCTTCCTGAAAGAGGAGCGTGCAGCCTTTCAACCTGCTTTCCCACTAGCATAATTGCTCACCAACTGCTTTCTCAAATCAATTATGTTGCCTCAGCATTAAAGGATGGAAGGCAGAGCAGACCAACTTTTTGTTTATCTGTGCATGCTGGCAGGTTACAGTCATATGTTCTGCCATCTGTACTGCTATCTTTATCCTTTATCCAATCATAACAGGTAAAATGGCACTGGTGTAACTGAATCTGTTCGCTCGGTTAGGGATGAAGCCAGAACAGGCATTTGCTTTTTCCCCCCCTTCTGAAAGGAAGCAGGAGATGGACACTCTTGCCCTTTTAAAGCATTCTGCTCTTCAATAGATGGGCAATTTGCCCCGGTCTGCTAATGTGGGATCTGTTCAATGCAAGGCTGAAAAGGTTCCATCCCCGGGGAAAGCATCGAACTGCTGATGAACATTTGGTGGCCTTTAGCAAAAACGATGCGGTTTCTGCCAACAGGATCCCAGCAGACTGGGAAGGACAGGCTCCAAATTAGGTGGGATTGTGATGCAGGAACTTCAGAAGGCCTGGGCACGGTACATGAGGAGCTTGCTGACTAGCTCCTGTCTTTCCCCCTCCGCACTCCTTATTCACATTTTTAAAATCACAAGTATATTGGCAAATGTCATGGCTGCATTCAGGAGAACCTGGATGCAGGCAGGGTATGTGAAGATGACCTTTCTTCTGACACAAAGGCTGCCACACTGGGTGGGTTTCTTTTAAAATTTGACAGTATTAGAAAATTTATGACTAAAGATGCTTGAAACCACTTTGAAAGCATGTCTGTAGGTCAGTAGTAGTTTCTGCCCTTCTCAAGGACAAACAAACCAAAGCAAATTTTCTAGGAAAGAATTCCCTTTGTTCTGGATGGGACGCTTTTAAATCAACACTCACCTTCACTCTTCAGACCCCTCTCTGAACACTAGGGCATAATGCTTTCTCAAGCTGTTCTGTTCATGGGACTAAATAGCTTTAATTATTTAATATGAATTGGCTTCAGCTGAAACCAGAGCTGATGTCAGATAGGAACGTCCGTCAGACCCATCTGTCTTCAAATTAATGTCTTTTCATGGTCTCAGAAGAACTACACCATCTTGCTTAATCGTGGAGGTCAGGGTTTGTTTGGGGTATTTCTGGGGAGGAGAGGGCGAGCAGGGGGATATTAATGGTTCCCTTTTGGCAACGCAGGTCAAAGCCCCACTTCTCCAAAACCCTGTCCAACCACCATTACACCTTAAAAATAGAGTACAAATATTTGTCACATAAAACCAGTTTTCATTACAAACATGAACACTGTGTAGTATGCATTTCCAGGTGAATTGCTATCAGGAGTCTGAAACAGTGCCAGAAGCTTTTCGGTACATGTTTCTGTATATTTTCTCGAGACTCTCTTCAAAGATTGCTCTGCGAGGCTTTCCTTTGTATGCAGCTGCACGACTAGACCAATATTCACCATTATCCAATTGAACAGTACAGTTCTGCTGCACTGGTGAGCTGTCAACAGAAAGAAGATAAGAAATAATGACCAAATCGAGATCAGGAAGAGGAATTGGAAGCACAAACCCAGCAGAAATCCAAATGTAAAGCTGCTAAATACAGACTACCTTTCACAAACTGAAACAAAAACTGCACTGCAGCTCCTCCTAAGAAACGTGAGCACCCCATTATTCATTCACACAAATCCTCCCCCATTTATCTGAGTGCATTTGATAACACCTCCCAAACAGAAAGAGAATTGATTTTCAAAGAGCATGCAGTAATTTTGCCATATTTTGACTAGGCACTAAGCCTGTGCAAGAGCAACACAGTAGGAATTTTGTGTCCTTTGAAGGTTAAAATGGAACCGCAAGCAGCTATTACAATATGAAGACAATCTATCAGAGGCATATTAAATTACTGTGGTTGCAGCAGCTGTAAAGTGCTCTATCGGAAGCATCTTGGATTAAGTATTCTACCAAATACATTATGATATAGTGGCAATCAAGTGTTCCTTCCCCACCCCATCTTCTGTGTCGCTGTTTTCATACAAAACACAAATACATGCTCATATTTCAGTTGCTTTGAGATATCATTTGCTACATCTTTGAAGTGAAACTTATTCTCTGAAAATCATTACAAAACACTGACAAATCTGAAATATGAATATCTAAACTTCATGACTATTTGCCTTCTGAAACTTTCAAAACAAAGGCTTGTGTCATATAATGAAATTTATATTTTCCTGTAATACAGCATGAAACCAAGAGCTCAAAAATCTTGAGCAAAAACTGACTCCTCAGGTGACATTTTTTCACATCTGCCTCAGATTTAGGCACTTAAGATACTTAAAAAATACAAGTGAGTTATCTTCAGCCTTTCACGAATGTGCTTAGTCTGAGAAATGGAAATGTGAAGCTTACGGTGACCGTCACCACTTAGGGAAGCTTTCCATTCTCTTATATACATATAATTTATTCGTCTGCTACGGCCAAACCAGTACTTAAAGCTTTGTTCTGAAGTTACTATCTGTAAATGCTTGTTACAAAACTGAAAGAAACATCACATCAAAGGACTTACAAATATACTTCCAGCTAGCTGCATCAAAACACAATGTTTTCACTTAAAGAAAGGAAAATTATGAGGGAAGAAGAGGAAGATGTAGCACCAGTTTTCTAAAGCCACATTTCTAAGCTTCCACTGTCCCATGGAAAACAAAAAAAAAGCAATCGCTTTTTAGATTTCTTACATTCAAATATTAGGTGGTGCAAACCTTTACCATGTAAAACTATAACATCATCTCTGTGTGGATCCAATATTAAAGAGGGAGGGAAACCACTTCCCCATGTCTTCAAAAAAAAAGCTCCCACATTTCAAGTCAGTTAACAGCATGAAGCTAATTTAAACCTGTTTCTCATCCTGGAGAGGATGAACTGGGCTTCACAGTTTGGACACAAAGAAATCAACCTACCAAACAGCAAAATCAATGGAAAAGTTATACAGGCTTGTGTTAAATGCTAGACAAATCAACACTCTGGAGACCCATCAACCACTGAAGTTTCACCTCCTCCTTTCTGCAGCACAGTACCTCACTTCTGATGGAGAATTCTCAGGCCAAAAAATAAGCACAGCACTAGGAGTGGCACTTGTAACAATACAACAAACAGCTCTGACACTCTTCCTTGGAATCCATTCCCTGCAGTCAGCCTTGCGCTTGCCTTTTCTTCTACCAAAAGCTTAATCTACACAGAGACACTCAAAATTCAACAACCTTAACCGCAGTAAAGGAAAGACTCAAAAGCCAAGAGTAACTTTCACAAGTTCGTTATTCTGGTACTGATAAAGCCTTTGAAAAAGACATAAGCTTAATTTGCCTTTCTTTTTTTTTGGAGGGGATGTGTTTGTGTTTGTATTTCCATTAGCCAGTCCTTGCACATGAGATCCTTAGGCACTGGTGTGGACAAAGATACAGCCAAGCTAGGGAAGAGTCCCTCTTCTGTCTTAACTGGAAACCAGCTGACAACCTGAGCTAAGCAATCTGGGAATTACACTCACAAATCATATTAACAGCAGGATTTCTGCACGCAACTCCCTGCTCGAAATACCTGTCATATGCTTTTGTTCCCTCATACATCTCCTTTAAGCGTCCCAGAAGTTCTTTTCTGAGTGAATCATATACTAAATATTTCACAAAACACGGACCTTTTCCTTACTCCCAGTGGTTTTCAATCATCTGTCTGCTTTACTGCCAACATTTGGTCGACAGTACCATGTCCTTCTATGAACTCTGTCTCTGTCCTTGTATCCCGTTTATGAGCACTGTGGCAAACACTCAGCAGTCAGACTGTCCTCCAGTCCTTTTATGTCTTGCCCTTCAGCAAATGGGACTAGTGCTGCCAGCCTCTAAACGCAAGGAGCAGTCCCTTCCCAACTTGGGTCCTGCATTTCATATCCCATCAGTTCAGGTTTCTGTAGTATTAAGGTTTAGTTTTTGTTTTTGTTTTTTTTTTCTTTTTTCACGGTCTGCAGTTTCAGCATCAATCTCCAAGTCCCAAAGCTGCCTCAAAACAAAAACTTGCACTTTCTCTCTCAGAAACACATCCTACACAATTTAATTGCAGTAGCTGTCAGGACAAAGGATAATGGAACAAGAGGGCTACACGCAGAACACAGGAGTGAGCACAGGTTTAAAGACTAACAACTTCTGCAGTAACTTCACATACATGTGAAAATCTAACTAGATCCCTTGCAGAGGTGGTTACAAATTGCAAGATTTCTTTCAAAAGCAAACAAACCATAAATGAACTTTCTAGAGCTTACTAATTGCTAGTTCACTATGACAGCCACACTGAAATACCCTCCTTTCAGTGGTATACAGTGGTGATTTGGGAAGCCTTTGTTACAAATATTGCAATACATTTAATCATCAAAATAAAACCCTTTTTTCCCTAAGGTCAAGGCCTCTCAAATTTAGTACTACAGTTCTAGGACTCATCTCTTAATATAAAGAAAACCAGAAAAGCCATACAAACCAAAAAAATGTTTTACATTACTTAGTATCTTTCCTCCAAGGAGTACCCAAAACATTGTACAAAATACTGTGTGCATACATAGAGAACATCAATATTGATAACTTCTACTACAGAAGCTGTCAAAAGAAACTAAATTTTTGTATTTTAAGTAAAATATTAAAATTAAACCCTAGTCATACATGTAACACGTGGACAGAAAAATCAGCCTACATAAACGTAAACTAGGTTTTCCAGATCTCAGGCTTTCATGTTATCTTCTGAAATACAGCATGCTGAATCACTAAACCACAGTACATATATTCGCTGCCTTTTTTGAAGAGGCTCTTCTCTTCCAAATATGTGTTTTGGAAAAAAAGAACAAAATAGCCCCAAACCATATTACTAAACAAAACTTCAATTTATTTTTGTACTCCCATAGTTTGAAGAAAAAAATAAGCAATTTGTTATTTTTGAAGTGATATTTTCTCTCTGGCTGATAAAATCCAAAAACCACTGCCCAAGGACTATTTTTATGACCAAGTCAAATTCCAAAATCCGTGCTTTATGGTTTATACTGACACAGTGCCAAACAGCATGAAAGGCATAATTATAGTTAACTGTATTTTGCTTTTAGGTGAAAAAGCTTGGTAGGACTAAGTCCTAGAGAAGCCTTTTCCCAGTGCAAAAACATAGCTCAAAATAGGAAGAGAAATTTTTAGCTAAATTTAAAGGGCAATACCATGAGTATGATTATTCTGTCCTGGTGAGAGAAAAACTCCGTACCTGCCCTGCAGTTCACTCACGGACAAGGGAGCTTTGGGAGAAGATTCTCTTGTCTTAGTCACGTCTCCTTTTGATGAGTTACTCTCATCCTAAAAAAAACAGAAATCAAACTCTCATTACTTTGGTTTCTGATTACAATGATCTCATTTCAAAAATACTTTCTTTCCATTTAGTAGAAGACTATTAAAGTGCTTACATTTCTTGGGGGAGAAAGGGACAAAGTGTAATGAGCCAAATGCCATTTATGAACACTTTTAATTAAGTTCAGTACAATTCAGCTAATAATTTTCAGGTAATAAACTGGAAAGAATTTCTAGACAGTGTAGAACTAGAGAACTACGCAGACAGCACAAGCTTCAATAATCCCCAACAAACATGTTGGTAAAATGTTATGAAACTTACTACTCACTGCCTTAATTTTGTTTCTTGTAGAAAAGGGGAAAAAGAACCTAAAGCTTATTTATTAGCTTTCATAATGAGCTACTGTTAACCATTGAATGCATTTTACCAGACAGAAGGATTCTACACATCTGAATAGTTCAATTTCATATACAGGGCTGAGAATATGCTTACCCAACTTTTAAGAAATATCTACGATACACTTAAGGATCCTTCAATGGTGTTTTTAGAGTTGCTAGAAATCAGTCTTACCTTCCAAATGCTCTCTAAGCATTAATTAACCCATATTTGCCCTCTTAGGTAAGACAGAAACAAAACACTTCATGTGAAGGGAGCCAGTTGCTCACCTTAGACAGGATAGTAGAAAGTTCACCACACACAACCATGTTTCCTCTACTCTGAAGAGCAAAGACACCACTTAAGAGGTGATACTAAGGGATGCTTTCAGCAGAAGCTAATTGCTGTAAGGATTAGTAAACTAAAATCTTCCATGCTACAGAAGAAACTGGAAAAAAAGACCGTGTGGTAAAAATAATCACACTTGGATTTACTTGCTGGAAACACAAAACTGGAAGAAAAGACAATAAATATAGTACTAGATGGCAATAAGATGCAAGCTGCATCTTACAGCAGGCATATGGATGAGAAAAAACCTAACACAATTTATTGTGGTGAAATACAAGGTAATAAGTGTGTTTGTAAACAGGAAAACTCTCCTCCTTCTGTAGTCAGAGACTTCAAAGCAAGGAGGAAATGAGGTACAGTGGTAAATAAAACTCTGCAACATTTGCCAGAAGCAAATTATTTTCCGGGAAGTAAAAAAAAAAAAAAATAAAAAAAAAAAAATGGAAACATTACAATATTGTCAGAATGTCACAGAAGAAACTACAGTGGACACCCTAAGGACTCTGCAGCAGAGCTCCAGTCATGCTATTTTTACAGAGCACTAT
Organism: Merops nubicus; assembly: GCF_000691845.1. NCBI lineage: Eukaryota > Metazoa > Chordata > Aves > Coraciiformes > Meropidae > Merops > Merops nubicus. The sequence goes on from NW_008631695.1 coordinate 46,414, forward strand.
GGAAACAGAATTTTGGAGAACACAGCTGGATACTTCTGGGAACAGTTATTTAGCATTAGACTCTTTGGAATGAAACAGAATACAAGATACTTCTTAACCTTTCAAAGTTTAGATGATGATCCACACTGGAGGCCAAAATCTACTCACCTCATTGCCAGTGCACTTGTTTTACCATTCCCTCACTTCCAAGATGACCCATTTACCTGACCCATCCACTATGGAAAAATGCAGCCTAGATTTTGGGCTATCTGAGGAAGCACAACCAATCCTGTCATATTTTACAGTACTTACAGCAAGTAGACCTGATTATTTTTAGCACAGCTTTCACAAGTTAGTTGTACACAATTATCAAACACCATGAGACTTCTCTGTAACATCCTTCCATTCGTTTTGCTGAATGGAAAAAATGGAGTGATAAAAATGGAACTTTTCTATCACTGTTCTGACCAGGTAGGTAATTAAACACTCAAAAATTTTACCTAATACCCTGATATCTGGACTATTTTAGGGCAGAAACATGCCATTTTCCAACAGGTGAGGAAACAGAGAAGCATCCTCTGATTATTAATCCCTGTGAGTATTCAGCAAGGATTTGATGCTGGAAGTGACAGGGCACCTAACAGAAAGCACCATGCCTCAAGAATCCAAACCCATGCTTGCAAATTTATATGCATTTGTGCAATACTGCAGTAACAAATGAATATGAGCACGTGTAGGTCATTCTAGAGAAGAATGTTTTCAATTATGTAAGTAAAATAATTAAATAGGAGGAAAATGATCAAATTCTCCTTTATCTATTATTAAATGTAACGGTCTTTATGACTGTATGGAGGGACTGTGTAACCAGCTGTCCACCTCTCCTAACAAACTAGTAAATCTTTTATCGTAAAGTCACGGTCTACTGTTCAAGGAAAGTAGTCAAGGACCACTGGAGATAGTTCAGGCTGTGCAAACTTTCATTACATGTAGGTGCTGGACCGTCATGAAGTCCAATTTGTTATCTTAAGTTCATTGAAACATCAGAGAAGCATTTGACATGATTTGTATCTATTTTGGAGTGGCTGAAACACAGAAAAACGTGATGGGCATCTTCTATTTGAGAGGCAGCAGCTCACAAGTTCGTAATGTTCGTATACAAACTCAGGGAGCTACAGCATAAACCAGATCAAACATTCTGGGCAAACTCAGAGTTCAAAACAAAAAAGGGAAAGGTTGACAGCTGGGCACAGCAGTACATTAGAACTGCAGCAACATTCCAAAGCAGATTTTTGTCAGCACTCCTTTTTCTGCAGGGAGAAACTGAAGCAAAAAAAAAGGTCTTTCTCCACGTTGAGAGACTCATGTCTCCTCTAACTGATCAATAACATTCATGTGCTGGATTGTCAGACAAAATAATAATTTCCTCAGAGTTCCTAATCTTAATACCTCTCATCCTTAACATGCTTTTATCTTACCTTTCCTTTACCACACCTCACACTTAAGACCCTAAGTTCTTTGCAGCTGAACAACCTTGCTACTCAGTTTGCACAATGCTTTGGCCAGAGAGGTCCTCAGACTCAAGGACAATATACTCTGATCCCTGGCACAATCTCATTTAGATAAAGAGCTCTGCTCATTCGAAGTCAGGTAATTAAGGGAAAAAAGCATTTATCTAAAGAATAGTATTAGCTCTGCAGACAGCTGGGCACAAGCAGCTGCTGATGTGCAGCTGCACATGTTAAGACTCGATGTTCTACAGATCCATAATATTTTTTGCTTAAGTTGGAAGTGGAGAACCAGATATAACAAAAAAAACCACCCTTAACTGTCCTCAATGACCTGTGAGAGGGTTACTTATATCAGCTGTCCATAAAGGCTACATGTAAGGAACTGAAATCAGTCTGAAACAGTTCAGTTATATACTGAATCCACATTTCTACAATCAAGGCTGCCTCAAAGGACAACATCATAATAAATCCAAGACAGGAGGCACAGTTCTCTTCCTCAGCTATCCTGAAGAAGAGAAAGGATGTAGTTTGCAGTTAAACTTACAAATATTAGGCGCTGTCTAGCACTGTGTGTCCTTAAAATATTTTTCACTCTTTTATGGATCTCATCTCCATTTGCTGGTGAAGGCCAACCAGAGCTAAATCTGCAAGAGGAAGAACAAAAACAAAGAGAAGAAATATTTTCTTGTGGAAAAGCTCAAACTTGCTTTTGACTCAGATTTTTTTTCTTTTTTTAACTAGGAAGCATGCATTACTTCCTGCTACTTGGAACATATACAATGTTTAGATTTGATTCTTTTTCTCCTCTGGGGTACCAGTAAAGAAACATTTCAGAGCAGTGCATGAACAGTATACATCCACAATATCAACAGAAGATGCAAAACAGAAAATGTTGATGATTTTGTAACTTGAGTAATATTTCTGTAATGTTTGTCTTGTCCTTACAGAATAGAAAAGCCATATGGTTATCCTATTCCCAGTGATCAGGTTTCCTTTTCCTCTTTTGAAAGAAAGTATTACAGATATGAAATCCTTTTCACTGGAATAAATCAATAGGAAAATAATCCCAATGCCTGTGTATTGGAAAGCCCATGGAGTTAAACCTATAAATTGACAATCTTTATTCCACAAGATGGAACTGCACTTTAAAGTAGCTTTTTTACATTAAAAACCCAGTAGCTCGCTTGATAAGAGTGACTTAAAACCAACAGCTACCTTTGGGTTTTACGCTTTTCTGTTTTGCAGGACATTTTTTCCCCTCTTTACTGGAAAAAAACTCAAACCAAACCAAACACCCAACCTCATCCTTCTCAGCAAGTTTGGAAGCTGGCAGAAATTTTGTATCAATAGTTATTCTTAGAATGCTAAGGGAGGCAACTAAGATTTTAAGAACAGGATCATTCACACACCAACCACATGTTAGTACACACAAAAATGTCAACATAAGGAAATAATTATTGGGGAAAGGTTATGAAATGTTTACTTACATAACCTCATCACAATAGACAGAAACAGGGCACCAAACCAAGATTCTGCATCGTCATTTCAATGTCTCCTAACCTCTGAGAACCTGACGCTGCAGCAAGAAAATAACAAGCTCATGACGCGGTACCATGCTAACATGAATATGGGTCACCAGCCAAGCTGTGAGCTGGCAAGTCATCCTGCTGCAATGGGAGCTAACGCAACACCCCCCAGCAGCAGTACTGGGCTGTCCTGCCCTGCGTAGATTAGGAGCACAAGAAACAGTGTCATGCTTTGATAGCTGGCTTCACAAACTTGATGCAGTGGAAAAAGATCGTGACTCTGAAGGCCAAGATTCCACAGCAGGCTCTGGATGGGGTTGTGGCACTGGGACTGCAAGCCTGTTTGCCACCTTCTCTCCAAATTCTCACATTACTTGCATTATCCAGTTTATCACTCTGAAATCCCCATTCTGATCATTCCTGCCTTAGTTTATCTTCATCAAACTTATAGAAATTTCAGTACAGCTTAAGCACTGTACAGGTCCTTCCAAAAAGAAAAAAATCAAGTATACAAAGAAGTTTCAGTCCAGAACAAGTAACGTGGCAATCTTAAAACGAATGGAAGCAGGATCCTGGAAATGTGACACGCCAGCCTGCTTTGAAGGTTACAGCTCTTTGTCATCTTTTGGATCATTCCTTCTATTACCAACCAGAGAGATGCAGAAGGAGAAGTAGAAAGTAACCTGTTCTCTATTTCTGAGTAGCTTTCTATTATTTTCTTGTATCTAATCGACTTATTTGGACCTTTCTGAAATCTCTTTCTCTTTTCTAAACAGCCCCAGTATTTTCAGCCTATTTATGAGTTTCCTTAAATCAAATAACCTATTTCTGAATGCTTCTATTTTTCCTTTGAGAAAGGGTGCCAAGAAATGACACAATATTGGAAGGACGAATCACATAATCTATAGGGGGATATTTTCCATATTTCTAATGAAATTTAACATTGTTTATGGTGGGATCATTACAGGCAAAAATGTTCACAAAGTTGGCTCTAATGTTCATATTAGCATCCTGAACATTTACAATTCATTTCAAACCCAATAGCACGTATGGCAAATCTATACTAATGTTCTGTTGCACTAAAAGATCTTGCATAACTTTTTCTAAAAGAAAGCAGAATGGTTTGTGAATTTTGTAGGGGAAAAAAGCATTGTCTTTAAAGTAATAGAAGTTTAAGTCCCTTAGGCAGGTAGGAAAATCCATTCCCCTAACACAGGCAAACCCAGTTTGATGTACTGCATTACAATGCATGCGCTCTATTGCTAGAGGTGTTTTGAAAAAATTTAAAAAAAAAAAAAAATAAAAGAAGAGAGGTAAAGGAAAGGGGCTGAAGTGATACTACCATCTTATGAATTTCCATTAGCATTTACAAATATTTAGTAATATTAAAGAACCTCCAAAATTCACGTTTAAAAATCTGCATCCTAGATGGGATAAGAGTGAGTCATTTCCCATTTGACAAAATAGACTCATGAAGTCATAGCATTTTCTCTTATTTATACAGCAGCTGCTGTTCTTCCAACATCCAGGTTGCTGGCACTGAGAAAAAACGTTGGAATAGATTGCCTTTGGGAAATAAATTTTATGAAATTCGTATGTAAGATTTCAGATCATTGTTATTAATCTTAAATTTACAAATATCCTTGGAGATAAATGTATTTACTATTGGAAAAAAGAAAAACCAGTTTGCTATTGTATTCATTTAGAAAATATGTGGTTATGTCTGCAAGAAGAAGATTTAAGTACTTAATTCAAGAACTATTAAATTTTTCCAGGTGATTTTATGGATCCATCCACTAGTGTGCGCTGTGGCATAAGAAACGTCTGCCACTCACACATACCCCAGACTTGATTTACCGAAAAAAGAAAGAAAAAAGAAATAAAAATGGTAAGTGTGATTAAAACCAATATCAGCTTCTTTTTAGTTAGCTTTTCTAGTATTGTCATTGTCTAATTTTAGTAATAACTAGAGCCTAATCCACATTTAAACTCATAATGTTAATATTTACCCCAACCAAAACTCAACCTAAAATAAAATAATGCTTGAAATGCAACAACCATAATGTGAAGTGAAACCTTTTCATGATATTCTAACTCTCATATTGGAAATATTTTATAAACAGGCTTTATAGCACAGCTTCTTAAGAGTATAAATAAAGGGATTCCATTCACCCAAAATCACCAATAATGTATTTTTAAAATGACTAGCTACTTATTTATGTGATTAAGGTGTCACTATCACATTGCAATGCTGAAAGGAAAGTAATTTCATTTCAATGACTGTTTGTCCTGATAAACGAAATAAACTTCTACAGCTGTATTCTTTGTCATACTTTCAATTTTCCCTGGGACTTGCAAACATTCTGCAGTTACATCAGTTTAAATTGTTTATTGATTCCAATAGATTGTATAAACACTTTGGAAATATAGCTCAGTGACCTAGAAAAAGCCAGATCAATCAGAGAACTTCTCAAGATTAATTTCAAAGATGTTGTGTCGAGTCTGATCAAGGAAACAGAACCATTTTCCCTTGTAATGTGACTAAAGGCATTTATTTTCTTTTATGAGATAAGGCTCTTCTTTTTAAGGTCATACAGACAACATCTACCTTGATGGAAAAAAAAAGCAGCCAAGCAGACAGTCTAGATCTTGTGCTAAAGATTAAAATTATTTTTATGTATAATTTTATCCATTAGGATTAAATACTCCATTAGAAATGCAAACAGGATACATCCACCCATGTACTCCAGTCAAACAGCAGCTTGCGAACTTGAGAGCTGTAATAAATAGGAATTTTCAAATGTCAGACAATCCAATCATCCACTTGCACATAGAAAAAATGTTAATATCACGATGTCAGCAGGAGATACTAATACATTTCACTTCAGCAGAATTAATGCAAAAGCCTACTGCAGGATATTTGCAATGCCTATCGTGACCCCGTCCCCCACCATCACACCTCCAAGCCTTCTGAACAACTCGGTGCACGTGGCCTCCATAAAGTATTCATCAGCTTCAAAGACACAGACTTCACACTGAGCAAAACCACATACAAGGACAAACTATCAGAGGACAGAAATCAATGAAGTCCTGTAGTACCAGATTTACAATTGGCTAGAAGGCTACTGTAATTGGGGGAAGAGGGAGAAAGAACTCTTAAAGCTATGTATAACCTGAAAAAAAAACCACAGTCTGCAAGAACTTAGACATGGAACAAGAGAGATTCTCAAGCAGACCAAATATAGTTCACTCTGAAATAGACAAATCCCTTACAGATTTTATATCCAAATAGGTATTTATGCAGCATTCACATTAAGTAGAGAAGTTGCTTTATTCTCATGTAGGAGGAGCTGAAGTGATAATTCAGCACAATGCATTTGGTTCTCAGTCTATGCTGGTCTGTACGGAGCCACGATGGAAAGGCTGGGCTACATTTCAGAGGTCTGCTTAGACCACTTACAGTACTACTTAGTAAAGGTGGCAGTTTTGGTTTGTATTTTTTTAAAATGACTGATGGCTGTGAACCTTATTGTAGACGCAGTGCAAAAGTGTTTTAGAGATTATATTGGTACATGCCAGTTCCTGAATTGTAATTAAAATATACCAAGATAAAGATCCTTACATTCTCACAATATTTGAAGTGGAGGAAGTGGGCAGCTTTCACAATGCCAGGATACCACTAGGAAGCAGAAAGAATTACATACAAAGCACAGAAGCCTAAATACTGCAAGCAGAAGCTGACAGCTTAGCTGGGTACCCAATTGCTCTCCCTCTTCAGTAAGAAATGAAGAAGAGTTAAAATTTCTCACCCTTTCTATATAGTTTCTCTTACTTCCAAAAGCTCTGTTTACAGTTAGGTCTTGAAGTACTAGAGAAACATTCAGTGCAGAGTTTTTAAATTGGTAGATGCTTTATTTTCCCTCCTAAATTTCATATCTAGCCCTTAAAAATGTTGCAAGACACATCATTCTTGTGTAAAAAGTGAAAATTGATGGCTGACCGCTTCTGAGATTTCAAGGAAGGCAAATACTCGAGCTGAGGAGTTGCCCCAAAAAGGCTGAAGTCATTCTGTAGTAAATCATTAGTATGTCATAAATGGGCTGCATCTCCTTAGTCTCTTGGGAAGCTTTCCATTACCTCCTATCTTCTCTGAATTTATTAATTTATACACAAACTAGCTTTGACAGCAATCAATTTCAAATTTACTTACTGCTGCCACAAAATCAACCAATGAAGATGACAAACAGGACAGATGTTGGTCAAAGATCTGAAACAAGGTTTAGGTACTAGCAGTTTGGCAGAATATAGCATGAAATAACTGATCATCAAGTGCTGATTCCAGAAGTTAACCTAAAGAATGAAAAATAAGTATACTTTGCCAAGAGGTGACAATAAAAGATTCAAGAACAACCTCAATACTCGGCTAAATATAAGAAAAAAAAATCTGAAATAGTTACTTTTAAATGGCTAGAAAAAGATAGGAGGCAGAGCTGCAGCCTCTTCTGAGAGCAAGACTTCTTTTTTAAGAGGTCTGTTAAATTTTTCCGTGTTCTTCTTTGTAGTAGAAATTTCTCAGAACTTAAACACAGAGTCTCACAGAATTAAACCCTATCTTAGGATGCATGCCAATCTCTAAAATATTGCATGAACTACCTGTCTCTGGATTTTGGTATGCAACAAAGCTAGTACCCAAGATCTTGGGTCACACATTTCAAGATCACTGAAGCCAAAGCATCTGATGAATGGAATTTTCATGGACTTCATGTAGGATCTGGTATTCCATTAACACCTAACTATTAATATCTATCATCAGTAATATCTAACTTCATACTGGTATTTCCCTAGTACTTGGAAAGTGATAATATAAGAGATGGTAATAAAATAAGAGGAAAATTGCAGAAGGGCATCAGGTCCAGATAGTTAACCTCTGTCTTACTTCAACCAGAACTTAGTTTTTCGTTATATTTTACAGTAGGTAAGATCATATATCAGCAGTATAACCAGAGGAACATTAAAAAAAAGATGTTGAGCTGCACTTCACTCTGGAAGCAAAAGCCTGCCACTTCCAGAGTAGGAAAAAGAATCCTTTGATCCCAAATGCATGAGAAGCAGCTTTGCCTCTCAACATAACAGAAATGGTCAAATACTCCTGTGATTGCTGTAATCTCTTGAGAGAAGCATTTCTCTTGTGCCAGCACATAGCTCTATTCAGAGGACTTCTGCCATTACCTTATAGCACCCATCTCACTGTTTATTGCTCCTTGTCTCTACGAAAGGTACTTTGCTGCAGGTTTCAGTGCTGCAAGGAAGGCTTAGCTTGTAAATCCCTGAGAAAAACATCATCTTCTAGGAGTGCACGAGGACGTATCTACACCATGAAACCAAGGACTGGATTTGAATTCTGTTTTACTGGAGCAGCACTGGGAGACTGGAGTTCAAATGCTCTGTCACAAAGCATAGACTTATGCTTACCTACACACAAAAGGCTACCTGTCTATGGGCAACCAACCAGACTGTTGGGGCTATTCAACTGCAATGGCATCCTGCTGGCCACACATCACGGGCAGGAACTAAAGAGTGTGTATGTACCACTGGTCTGCACAGGAGCTAGGATCAAAATGTGAAGCAGAGTTGTATGGCCACATCACTCTGAGCTGAGTGCCAGTTTGCAACAGCAGCAAACGTTTTTCTTAGGTGACCTAAATAATGAAAAATATAAAATCAAAGCATGGAAAATAAATATTCAAAACTTAGCTGCCTTGTTCAACAGTGTATTTATTTACAGTTTTGCTTCTGGCTCAAACACAGTGGAAAGGGGAAGAGGGTTGATTTGTGGTCTCCCTAGCAGGCTTTAAAAATAGGGACTGGGAACTGATAGAAAGGACACAAAAGGGTTCAGGGTACCTTATGCGAGACCCCAGTTTATCTATCAACTGAAAGTATTGCAATGGCTTAACAACTAACTCTATAGGGCTCTGGAAAGTACTCCCAAGAAGGCAGACACTCACTTCACACTACTTTTTTTTTTTTAAAAAAAAAACAAAACCAAAAACAAAAGGAAAAAAAGGAATTAAAGGTCGAGTAGGAGACTCAAGTTCCATATTGACTGTGGGTTGACTAGCATTTAAAATATACCCTGGATATGCTAAGGTCTTTGTCTTTGTAATTCAAAATAAAATTGAGGAAATAAACACCAAATAATGTGAGATAAGATGCCGCATTTTTGCAAATCTGCTACCACTGATATACTTTCAGTAGTACTGATTTTTCCTCTATTTCTATAATCTGACAGCAGCATTTGCCTGCATTTCCAAAACTGACCTCTGATCCACGTTTGTCATTGCAAGTATAACTTTCAGCCTACAGTCAGCTAAAACCACTGTTATCTCAGCAGCATGAAATAAAGATCAAATTTTTTAGACTATGCCCTTTACCTTCTCATTTTGAATTTTTTGATGACAGAAGTAAATGCTTACATCTTTAACATAAAGAGACGTTACATCTCTAAAGAGCTGAGAACATTTGTTCTAATAAGAAGAAACAACATAATTTCACAAGATCACAAATCTTGTCTGGAGACAGGCTCTTAAAGAGAAAAAGCAAGAATGTTCAGACAAGTTCCAGATTAACTGGCAGATGACTAAATTACTATGCATGCAACAGCAGCTCAAAACATAGAAGACTTTCCTGCTACCAATATAAAGGACCCTGTCAGCTTTAAATATAATGCATTTTAAAAATTACACACCTCCAAAAGGAATCCAACTGAAAAAAGGATTAAAAAAGTCACCATTACAATCTCTCTTCTCCATTGTCAGAAGAGAGCGGGGAGGTAGACGTGACAAAGAAACCTCCTCCAAACCCCAGATACATCCTAATCTCTGTATAACAGTTCTCCAGAAATACTATTACACAGAACAACAAACAAGCAAGTTTTCAAGCAGAGGAGGATGTTAAAACACCAACTTGATCTTTACAAGTATTAAAAATTCAATCCCCACCTGCCATCTGTCATTTTTCTTTTTAAGGAAAAAAAACAGAGACAATTCTTCTATTTTTGAAAAACCCATTAGGCTGTGTGTAGGCTTTAGAACATACCCTGTGAGCACTGACTAGCTGAGCTACTGATGGTAACAAGGAAGAAACAGCCTGGAATGAGTGTGAACTAGCCACCAAAGTACATCTCCAATCAGGGCCTGAGTAAGCACTTCAGCATTTCAGACAGGAGATGAGTTGGATCCTCCACTTCCCCCCATGACTTTATGTATTTGCTTACTCAAGCTCAGCTTTGGATACAGTTTTTCTGCTCCCAGAAAGTCCTCTAGTCATTTACTAAACTGCATGTACAATAGAAGCATTGTGCACTAAGTGCACGTTCTGTTCAGC